>NC_080795.1:50736180-51036180 GCF_028018385.1 Neofelis nebulosa
AACTATCTCTTTAAAGGTATTAGCATAAAGATAGCACATTTGTTTATTATGCTTCCAAATCAGTTCCTAGTATCTCTGCCACAGGTAACAATTGACTTTTCAGGCTTCAAGTTAATAGCCTTGTCTCTTGCTTGTAGGGATCAATATTAGTATTAATTAATCACCATTATCGGCACCAGGATCTGGTTCTATTTGTTGTTACATCAGCAAAATATCAATATAGAAAGTGGACTCTCTGATCGTCATGGCAACTTCATCTCTTGGGTCAAAGAAAGTTTATCTTATCTGTGCATAGAGAGTGGCAAACTGTTTAGGGATCTAGTTTGAACTCTAAGAACATTGATTTAGTTTTTGTTTGCGAATAGAGGCTGAATTCCAATCACAAGGGATAGGTAAGATTTAAATATTAATGCCGAGAGGCTTGTCTGGGAGGGTGTCCTACCACTACTGTCAGACTATCTGTTTGAGATGACAGAAGGGTAGAGAAGAATTGTCTAGTCAGGATTATTTAAAATTATTTAAAGCCTTAGTAATTTGTGCTTTGACAAATACTTCTAAAAATGAGTATACGATAATTACGGGGTAAATTGGTTTGGGTCACGATTTCAGATGTTAAAATAAGAGACTATTATTTTTTCTCTTCCATCCCTTCTTTCCTGGTCCATTATTATAACACCCACTACTTGAAAAAGTAGTTTTGGGGACCAGTTTTGCTTCAGGTTGGGTGTGAGGTCATGAATCCCCTGTCTGAAACCACGAGTTTTGCTATGGATTTTCAAATGCAAGGAAGACATTTATTTGGGAATTTTTAAAATATTAAATATTCGTTGTTAATAAGGGAAATCCTAAAGTAGTAAGCTCAAAGGGTAGATGTCTCTGAAGAATGTTTGCAAAGGTGATAGAAGATCGTAAGTTGCTAAACTCAGGAGACAAAATACATGCTACTTTGTTGCTATTATTAAGATAGTGATCACTGAAAATGAACATTTTTTCCCCCTAAATCAGATCATTGGAAATTGGTCTCATTCTTCTTAAAAATCATGATAAAGAACAAAACTAGATTTAGAAATAGTGCCTGAAATATTCTAGAGCAGGCCCTAAAAAAAACTTGTAGGCACTGAATAAACAAAGATGTTTGTGTGGATGGGTGGGGGGAACTGTATCTGTATCTCATGATTTTAGAGATTTTAAAAATGAATGTTGAGTACCTGGTAGCTATAACTCAATGCCATATAATTGCTTGTTCATTCCAGGCATTGTCCATAAAATAGCTAGAATTCAACTCTTTGTAGAGTCTGCAAGGCAATGCTAGTTATCATTTAATATTCTGATAATACCCCCACAGATGTAAAACAAAGAGGGTGTTCATTAGAGGCACTGGTATAATATTTCATGTTAAATACGACATTTCTTCTGGGCATCTGCCATTGACTGCTTAGTCTCATTTATTTGTGAAAGTGCTCCCCTTTGACTTGCTAGAAGTTGTTGAATGGTGTTGGTCTGGTGTTTTCTTGTACATCATTTAGCTTTTGGTAATGTCAGATTTATCAAAACAACTATCACAAAGATATATGTGATGTAATAGCTTATATATAGGCCATCGTAAATATATCAAATATATATAATTTAACAGCCTACATGAAAGTTACAGCACGTAGTTTTTGTGTAGGCTGTAAAAAACCAATTTAAAAAATTTTTGTTTAAATTTTAAAATGTATCTAAAATTATATTTAAATGGGCATTTAACTGAAGATGTTTAATGTTATTTTTCATCTGATTTCCTTCTTAGAAAGATAAATTCTTTTCAAGATATGAATTACTCTAGTCTATGTTTGGAAAACTTTGGCGAGTATCTCTTACTGAGACAATAAAAGAGAATTTCCAACCAGTTGACATCTATGTAGTATTGCCTATGAAAATTTCTTACACGTGTGAGTTACTTGGCATAGATTTTTCAGCCATAACCTCCAAAAATCTCTTTCTTAGTACAAGATTTGCAAAACCATTTAACCTTAGATAGGGTGAAGAATTAATTACAAAATTTAGAGTTATGGACAAATATTTGTCTTGTCTATTAACCTAGAACTTTTAATTTTCTTATTATATGTTCCTTTGGAATATAGAGTGAAGGCATACCCTTTAAGAAAGACTGGAATTTGCTTTACTCTGGTACATTCTGAAATTGTTGTAAGGCTGTAATAAACTGGGGATTAGAAGATTAAAAATAGTGAATTGACAGGTCTTCAAATCCAGCTGAGGGCCAGATTCCTCTAAGTTTATGCACAATGTAGCTAAAAACCATATACTATTAAGTAGTGTTTAAAATAATGAAAAAAATAATTAAATAATAATAGTAAATAATAATTAAATACACTCAATGTGGTTCATTTCCCTGTTGCTTTTCCTACGTTTAGATTACCTAATTTGGAAGAGTGATTTTAAAGGTTCTCAGACAATTCAACTGCAAGATCAGATTATTTATAATTCCGTGACCAAAATTTGTATCACAGATTGATTTTAGTTTATTTGATATTCAAGAAATTTTTAAGTATAAGCTTAAATTTCCTACAGTAGTTATGTAAGAGGAATTTTTTTTTTCATATCGCAAGTGGAAGCTTGTTTAGTTCCCATATCTAGTGCCTCCAAAATGTAAAATGCCATATAGTGGTGAGCCTTCTTGCTCACTGTGTGTGCTGAGAAGTTCAAAGGCATTTGTTTTTTTATAAAACCCTGTGAATTCAGTGGGAATCTTTGGGAATGATGTGTTTCTCATTATGTACAAATTATTTTCATGGTGTGCATTTTCATCCATGTCAAAATATATCGCTGTAATACTTTGTGGTTTTTATAGCCCATGTTTATATGGTTAAGGTATGTATTATGTGAATAAATTCTGTGGATAAATTTTATGCTGCTTTTAAAAGCCTTGTAAAATACAGACGAGTGAAGTTTTTGAGAGTTGGATAGCACGTTGATAGCCTTGCCTAGTCATGAAAATCTTATGTTACGGAGGTTGTTTTGATTTTAGGGAAAATCTAAAAATGTAATTGCTCCTTGAAGAATAAAGAAGACAGAGTTAAGCAAATAGGTACTTAGGCCAACATAGACAACTTCGAGCTTCATGGTAGCTGTATAATTAGCAGTTCTCAGTTTCGTATAAAAATTCTCTACCAGGTATCTTACTTTGAATTTTAAAATTTCAGATTCGTAATTTATGTCACAATCATTTCCTTACCCACCTTAAGTATAGGAATATATTCTGTAGCGTGTCAGTGGAGCAGGGGGCCAGCTCACATGGATTTGGCAATGGCATTGAAGGATTAAACAGTTTTTTTTCTCCCTTCTGAGACTCCAGTCAATGCGAATACATAAAAAGGCTTTTAATTTCCCGGCTTATTTTTATTTGGGATAAAACTGTCTGAATTTGTATTGTGCGCTTTCCTCAGTTAGGTCTTTCTTTTCTTGCAGTGACATCCTGAAATTCTCCTTTTGATACTTTCTGCCTACATTGTCATGAAAATAACCACATTTTCCAATGACATTTGACCTATACCTAAGTACTCCTGTGTGTTTTGGATTTATTGGGCCTCCCACAGCCAAGAACAGACCCAGGGCACAGGGGAAACTGACCACCATGGGGCTTGTGTAAATCTGAAATATGCAAGAGTTCATTTGCAAATATATTAGGTAGCTGCTAAAAATATCACCCCACTTCTTAACAATGTGCATCTTGGACAAACAGGCGCGTATTTTGTCATCAAGTTGCTTAAGCTTCTGAAGTCAGGGCTACAACTGGGTCAGATGATAAGATGAACACAACAGAGAAACGAAGAGAGCGTCTGATAAAACCTGATTGATTGATGTCTGGCTTCCCCACCATCACAGGCAGTTGACAGTTAGTTTGGGATCAGATGATTTGGCTTTTGCGATAGAAGATGGGGCCTGGTAGGCAAGCCTGAAGGACAAAAAGGTCGCTTTCTGTGTAGCTTCAAGTACTGCCGAGCTCCCACAAGATGGGGCGTTATTAATATTTCATTCTTTCTTTTTTAGGTCCAGGCCCTAACATTTGATAGTCACTTAAAGGCATGAAGATTCAGTCTACAAACAGAAATGTGTGACTACCTTCCTGCTTTATTTAATCTAATGTTTTTATATTGTTTATGTCATAAAGGGCAAGAGGGTATGTTTACTTAATACCTCTGTCATGTTATATGGTACCTTGCAGTATATAATGACTCTTGCATCTTTCATGTAATTATAATCTTTTGAGGTAAACTGTTGTAAAAATAATCATAACACATAAACTGGCCAAGCTTATATTATTAAAAAAAAAATAATGTTTATGGAGGAAAATAGGATTCCTGAGGGAGGGAAATTACAATATAAATTAACCTAGAGGTATCAGTTCCAAGTGTTTTGGTGTTACATATTGTGAAAGCTTAGGTGAAAAGGTATTCTAGTATGCAGTTTAGACATGTCAGAGTTGGGGAAACATGGGTTGGCATATTGGGTGAACTTTACATTTCATAAAGGGCCATGGTAAGTGACTGTGCTATCATTTGCTGAATTCTAATCTTGCTGGTGCGAGGATTGTTACAGTGTTTCTTTGTATTTTAATCATGGAAAACCCCAAATTCTTGGCACATATTAAAAGCACCTTAAAAATATATGCTAGCTAGTTTATATGCTACTACAGAACAAAATTCTAGATCACTTTTAAGTTAGAGCATAATTAATAATTAGGATAAATATTCTTAGATGAAAGAAGGAAGGAAAAGAAAGAAAGAAAAGAAAAAAGAATTAGAATGGTTAGTTCTAGAATAAAACACTTCCCTGTGTTGGCCATGAAAATTAGTACAACTGTGATAGTATTGGAATTTGGACACCTTGGATTTGAATTTAGATTTAATACAGTTTGATACTCTCTAGAAATCCTTTAGGATGTGTCGCTTTTCTCTCAGTTTTAAGGGTCAGAGCTCCAAAGGACAGTTGGGTCTCCGCTAATACTGTAGGTTTAATATCAGCAAGATGAATTCTGCAAGGTGCTGTATTGCTGATAGTATAAGTGGAATACTGTATGATGCACTTGCACCAGAACCTGAAGTGGAACTCATAGTAAGTGATCAGGGAAGGGGGCTGATGGCCATTTCAGCAGTGGTCTATAATACTTCCAAGTTAGGTGCCATGAGAAAGTGACTTGGTCTTTTCTACACACATTAATACGGAATGAATCTATCTATCTATCTATCTATCTATCTATCTATCTATCTATCTATCTATCTATGTATCTATCTATGTATCTATCTATCATCTATCTATCTATCTATCTATGTATCTATCTATCATCTATCTATCTATCTTAGGAACAGTGAAGAATCATTATAGGTACATTTACAAAAACTTTCACAGAAAAGATGCTTCAGGCAGAAGCAGCCGCCTTTAGTGATCCTGTTCTGATAGCCGCATCACTGATGGGAGTCCAGTAGGACTTTTGACTGGTGGTAGCTAACTGATGGTCAACACTTGCTGCACCAGGGAAAAATGGACACACGGGGATTTTTCCTGCATAATTGCTGTGATACATTTTTTTCATTTATTCAGTTAAATAATGTCTCGTTTTAAGGTGGTGTAACAGTTATCAAGTGCAAATTGCATTGATAGTACGTAGGTTTTTTTATTGAGTATCCATGGGAGCAGCTCTCTAAAGTTTATTAACTTGCTTTTCTATGCACATACCCACCCCCACCCCCACCCCCAACAATACCAGGGATTGTCTATAACTTCCTTCTCAACTCCTTTATTCCTTCAGTGTTTTTGTTTGCTTCTGTTATGCCATGTGGTTTTGAACTCCGCACTTCATTTTGCCTAGGCAAAAGCTGCATTTGAAAAAATATCTAATTATACATTGAGGAAAATTAGAGTTGACAAATGAAAAAATGTTAGGTCATAAAAATAATATCAGCAGTCCTTATAAATGAAGAGTAACAATCAGCTGTTTGGTCAGCTAGACTGCAATTTCCTGATTAGTCTTATAGCTTCAGGAATCCCATTTAAGGAAGAGTAGGATTGGAAGATGCAGTGGCTAGACTGATGAGTCTGACATTCACTTTGATGTTTTCTCACTCTTGGTCTGTGAGTTTTGTTTTGAAGAAAGAAGAACAATTAGGTTTTAGGTATAGAATGTCACTAAGGAAGATCGCTGGGGATTTGTTTTCTCTAAACTGGTTAGTTAGTAAAGTGTTCTTTATATTGAGAAATGATATCTTAGGTGATACAAGAGGCGAAATAGATATTAACTGCATGTTGTTCTTATTATCCCGAGAAAGAAAAAATAATTATTCCATGTTGATTCAAGCCTTTTAATCCTGGGATCCATAAACTTTGAGGAGTTTGTGAATATCTAGACATTTCATGCAACATTAGGGTATTCAAGAATCTTTCTGGGAAGAGGTTTTCATGAAATACTCCAGGGGCTTTTCAGCCCCATCTGAACCTTACCACTCTAAGAATTTCTGTATGTGTGTCTATATTATCACTTGTTACATTTTAAAGTGTAACCATACCAATAGGAATTGTTTCATTTTTTTTTTCAAAACTATAAAGTCAAATCCTATCATCTTGCTGCTTTAAATGTTCCTCCAGTGGATGCCCTTTGCAATTAATTCCTGAACTTTTTACTGTGACCTGCCACACCTTCCATGATCTTCTCCTTGCCTTCGTGTCTCATCTGACCATCAGGTAAACCGTCTTCACATGTGCCAATCCCCTTCACAATCCCTGTACTGGCTAGCCCCCATAAACCCCCTGCATTCACCACATTTCATTTTTACTGGTCTTTCTCTTCCTTGAACATGCCAAGTTGCTTTTCTTCCTGCAGTGTTATTTCCCTAGATTTTTATATTGCTGGCTCCTTCTTACCACTTACTTTTCACTTAACGTGTCAACTCTTCAGGTAGGCCTTCCTTCATCCCTTATTTATTATTTCTGGCCCCCCCTACATGCCTCAATTTGCTCTTTAGCCCATTACCTGATTTTATTTTCATTACACTGATAGTTACCTAAAATTATCTTATTTATTTGTTGGTATGTTTCCCTGCTTATTAGATAATTTTCACCAGAGTCTAAACTCAATGGCTGTGGGATCCAGTTTTGGTTACTTATGTATCTCCAGTTGCTAGAAGACTAACTGGCACACAACAGACACTCAAAGGATATTGGCTAAATGAATCCACCATCATTTCCTGTGGCATATCTTTTGCCAAAGTTGGTTTTGCAGTTGTCTACCTAAGGAAAAAAAAAAAGTTGCCTGCATGCCTTAAATTAACTCCTATTTTTCATGCAACAGCCATTAAACACACATAAGGCAAGTATCAATCATGGTAGTGTGTTAAGCCACGGGGAGGGGAGAATACAAAAGTGAACGACCTATAGTCTCTCCCCTCCAGTAGTGCATTAGATAATGAGGAAGGAAGTCACACTTACTGCACACTATGATTTACTCACAATAGATGGAGGTATGAAGTGATGCGGCACCGAGATGACTTGGTGAGTTTGGATAAGCCTCTAGAATGAGGTCTTACATAATCTGGGTCTTGAAAGATGAGTAGGAGATCCAGTCATGACCAGGGGGAATTGCATTTTGGCAGAAATCAACAGCTTGGCCAAGAGCAGAAAGGCATTAAAGAAGATGACATTTTCAAGGTCCAGTGAGTAGTTGTGCCCAAAGATGGAAAAGAGTGACAGAGAATGCAGCTTGAAAGCTGACTTAGAACTGGAGTTTTAATAAGGGGTTTTGTGTGCCATGTTAAAGAACTTGAATTTGTCCTTTAGTTAATTGATGGTCACTGCAGATTTTGAAAAATAGAGCCTGATTACTGTCTTTTGAATGTGCTTGAGAGTTACATGGCTTTTACCTAATTGTCATTTGGTAACAGGAGAGGTCGGAAGCTCATGGGATGGCAGTGGGTTTTAGTCAACTTTTCATTTTGTAACATTTAACAATTATTGTGATCCTACATTCAACCTTAGTCCTTCTGTGCTACCCTCTAACTTTTAGATGTAGATTTAATAACAGCATTGTGGCACAGGGCTAAAACCATGCCTCTCTGTGCTTTGAGTAGTTTAGTATGAATATTTTATTGAGGCGAGACACCACATGCAAAAATAAATGAACAGTATCTTTTTAATTGAATCTGTTTGTACTTAACTCATGAGATTGTCTTTGGTAGTAGTTTTCCATTCATCCATATGCACTAGCCTAATTTTATAACTGAATGTCGAGAGGGAGAAATCTTCAATAGCAAGTGGGCAGAAGAATTGTTACCAGGATTGCCAATTGCTTCAACCTCTTTGAAAGACAACTTGGCAGTTGATAGCAATTACAGTTGCACATATGCTCTTGGACCCAGCGATTCCACGTACCCCGTAGAAACTCTCATATGTGTGCGCTGGTGACAGGATGGTTTGTAGCAGCGAAAAATTAGAAATTAATAGGGAAGGGGTTAAATAAAATTATGGTGTTATCCTCATTGTAGTTTATGTGTTATAAAGGATGCCCATTCTGATAATGGAAGCATCTCAAAGACTTCTGAAGTTAAAAAAAAAAAATTGTTGAAAATGAAAGAATAAATGGATACACAGATATTTATATTTTTCATGAAAAAAATCTGAAAAAATGGTGCATGGAATTATCAGTGGTGCGTTTCTCTGGAAATTAGGACTGGGAATTTGGAGTAAGGCGTAGATTCCCTTTCCACTGTGTGCCTTTTGATAGTATTTTAATTTTTTACCCAGTTATAATTTTAAACAATTACAAATTAAGGCCATTAATGAAAATTAACACACAAAAAATCAGAGGCCTACATTGGAAAGTGCATATGCAGATGCTATTTTCACTACCAGTTACCGCTGCTAATAAATCCCTTTGCGGGAGGTGGGGTGAGGGCAGAAAATAGTCAAGTATATGTTGCCACTCTAAGCGTTAAATTACTCATCTTCCCTTCAGTTGTGTAGTTGGGAGGGTAGAGATACTGTTGGGGGTTGGGAAGAAAGGATAGGAAATGGATAAAAATATTTGATAAAATGTTTCAATATCTGTCTAATTCAGACATTACGGTGAGGGAGAATAGCTATAATGATAAATTTTCCTACAGTCCTTATTAAGCTTAATGTGAGAATATGCCAAAAGTGAGCGCTCCAAGGAAGATTGAGTTCTGTTTTACTTTTGAGAAGGAAATAGCACAGAGAAAAAAGATTTTAAATACGTTGCTTCTCCAAGTATAGTATTTCTCTATTCTCAGCATAGGTCATGGCTATGTTATTAGCCTCAGATTAATAGTGTATGATACTTTCATTTTAGATAAAAGATCTATTCTTTAGAATTTGATGTACTATTACAGGCCTTGTTTTACCAAAAGAAGTTTATCCCCATGACATTGTTTTTCTGAGTTTAGAAATTTTGTCCTGCTCTGCTTTGGAACTGTCCATCTTTAACCTCTCTCCAGTGTTGTCCCTTTGGAATGATATTAAGATGCCTATTAATTTTCTTCAGATTATTCTAGGCAGACATATTGTTAGATTGGTTCTTGGCCGTATATGTTGCTCCTTTTTGCACCTTATTAATGATTTTGTGTTCATGAAGATCTTCCGAAGTATTTCATCTCTTCTCGCCGGGAAGCAGCAGCAGCAGCAGCCAAAGCAGGAAATGAACCAGTGCAAGGCACAGGCTAATGCGTAGAGTTACGGTGGGATTTAAAAATGCCCTGAAAAAACCCATGATGGTCTTCATTCATAAATGCCACCATAAATGACCTCTGATAGTTACCATAGAATCGAAAAGAAAATAAACTGTGTTGGATTTTTGTCAGATAATCTTAAAGAAGTGGGCAAGAATTAACGTATGCAGTTGAGAGAAATTATAATCTGAAAACAAATGAAATATTTGTTTCTCTTATTTGAAGGGACCTAAAGTCTAGAGAAGTTAATACATCTTGCTAAGTTTGTTTTTACCTGGTAAGAGCCTCCTAATATTTTCAGCCTCATTGGCATATATGACCAAAAGGCAGTTTCATTCATTTATGGATTCTGAAATTTTGGTTTTGTATTTTACATTCTTAGTTTGGACAGAGGTGCCACTAGGATGCATGGTCAAATGGGAGGTAAACTCATCTAATCAGTGGCATTATGCAGTGACTTTACAAGAAGATAATTTATTTGGAAATTTTTCTTTTCTTTTTTTCTTTTTCTTTTTCTTTTTCTTTTTCTCTTTCTTTTTCTCTTTCTTTTTTTTTTCTTTTTCTTTTTCTTTCTCTTTTCTTTCTTTTTCCTTTTCTTTTTCTTTTTCCTTTCCTTTCCTCTCCTCTCCTCTCCTCTCCTCTCCTCTCCTCTCCTCTCCTCTCCTCTCCTTTCCTTTCCTTTCCTTTCCTTTCCTTTCCTTTCCTTTCCTTTCCTTTCCTATTTTCTTTCTTTTTTTGATTTGCCTTCTTGAGGTTTCTTGTCATGAAGAATTCTCTTCCTAAAGATCTAGAGGAGTATCAGAGGAAAACAGACCCACAGTAGATCCAGCCCCCTGCTTCCCTGTGGCCTACTGGTGTCCCAACCATCAAGTGTTGAAAAGCCACAAGTGGTTTTCATGACGATAAAGTTAGTGGTTGGTACTAAAAATAGACCCAGAGCAAGGGGTAGTAGAAGAAGTTATTGAGGATGATCTGGTTAAAACTGCCTCTGCCAGGAAGATCATATAGCATTTCTAGGATAACTGATTTCTGACATGAGAAGTCATCAGAATTATTTCTGTTATGAGGATCCATTTTCAGAATTAGGTGGAATGCGGCATGCAGCGTATTCTGATCAAATGATATGCTGCCTCTCCATGGTCACCCTGTGGAAATGTGTTAGCCTGTAGGACTGAACATTCTAAGAAATAACTTTCCAAGCTAATCTACTTAGAGATGAGAGTTTAGGTAAACTTCCCTATTAACTTCAGGACAATGCAATGGATGCCTGTGGAATACTGCTTGAATGGATGTGGGGCACAAAGACACATGTTAACCTTTGTATTTAGAAGGTGATTGATTGTGTACAGTCACTCCTGAGAGAGGGAAGGAGTATGGTATCTTGATTCAGAACTTTGGAGTCTTATATCAGGGTTGCAATGCCAGCCCTGCTGCTTCCTTTAACATGTCCTTGAACAGGTTGCTGAACCCGTGACTCAGTTTCCTCCATTTGATGAAAAGAGGTTATTTTTTTTTTTTAATTTTTTTTTCAACGTTTTTTATTTATTTTTGGGACAGAGAGAGACATAGCATGAACGGGGGAGGGGCAGAGAGAGAGGGAGACACAGAATCGGAAATAGGCTCCAGGCTCTGAGCCATCAGCCCAGAGCCCGACGCGGGGCTCGAACTCACGGACCGCGAGATCGTGACCTGGCTGAAGTCGGACGCTTAACCGACTGCGCCACCCAGGCGCCCCTGATGAAAAGAGGTTATTAAAGAAACTGTTACAGTGGGTTCATTGTAAGCATTATATCAATTAATACATGCAAAGAGTTTAGGACAGTATCAGGCATACGCCAGCAAAACATTTTTCTTTATTATTGGCATTTTTGAGGTCGAATCCAGGAAAATAAATTATTCTTGTCTTGGAAATAAATAACCCCAGAGATCCAAAATATAAATTTAAAGGTATTTGGCTTGCATATTTTAAAATAGATGGATATTTAAATGCAGTACTTTCTTTTTTTGTAAATAGTGTTCCTACTTGGAGTAAAAAGATAGCTCTTGTTGAATATCCTAAATAATTGAACTTTTTTACTCTGACAGCCCCAAAGTATTTTTTTAAGTTTTTTTTTTCCCAAGGAAGAAAATATTTCAAGCTTCACTAGGAAATTCAGTATAACAAACATTCATAGTAAAATGTAATCTGTTCATTATCCATATGTAGCTGTAAACCAGTACATGTTTTTAAAATTTGTGAAATCTGTTATAGACCATTTTTTCTAAGTTGTGGGTATTAAATAACATGAAGTGCCTTGGCTATATAGTCATATCCCTAGAAACCATGAGTACTAGAGATTTTATCCAAACAGTGCTAGAGTTAATGCACAAAATTTCATTTAGAAAGATCCTGAGTGAAGTATCTGAAAAGGTCATTGAAGTAACCAATTGGTTAAAATGCATTTGGATGACCTGAACACATAGTTGTTGTGTCTCTAAATCCCAGACATACTTTATTAGGACAATCCAGCTGGTTTGCTATTTCTATCTTCTCATTATCAACACGTTATGGTATGGCCTCTTCCCTCTCTCTTCCAATGCCGAGAATTTGGCAGGGACACCATGCTAGCAAGTCAGAGACAGGGGGTGGGGGTGAGGGTGGGGAAAAACAGCAGCTTCACACTGCTGGAAGGGTAGGAAAATGTGTTGTCTCAACATTTTGCCTCTGGATTAAGGTTGATAATGGGCATTTGTAGACTCTACTTGAAGAATTTGAAGAAATAGTAAAATTTCATGGGTTTCTAGAAACAGTCTTAAGAAAAATTATATTCATTCTGGTCTATACTTCCATAGATATAGGATATAGAATATATACCTCTCATCGCTCCAAATGCTTGGCTTTTTTCCCTTTTCCCAGCCATCCTAATATTATAGAAGCTCAAGAAAGTGAGGAAAGAAAAGACTTGTCTCCAGATCTTATTTCATAGTTTGCCTGATCAAAAACAACTCAATAAATGAATATCACATAACGTTTTATTATTATGTGAGTGACTCTGTTAAATAGACTAGTGTGGATCCTCTTCTTTTTTTTTTATTTTTTTTAACGTTTATTTATTTTTGAGACAGAGAGAGACAGAGCATGAACGGGGGAGAGTCAGAGAGAGAGGGAGACACAGAATCTGAAACAGGCTCCAGGCTCTGAGCAGTCAGCACAGAGCCCAATGCGGGGCTTGAACTCACGGGCCGCGAGATCATGACCTGAGCTGAAGTCGGACGCTTAACCGACTGAGCCACCAGGCGCCCCAATGTGGATCCTCTTCTAATGTATCAGAGTATAAGGAAAACATACATATAGATCTATTTTTGGTGATGGTTCACAGTTTTGTTTAAAATTAGTAAAATGAAAAGCAATCGGATTAAGAAATCCCTTGACAGTTTCGTAGGATATCAGATTTTGTGAGTTCGTAAAGATCTTTGAAATTTATCTTAGGATTTTCACAAAAAATAGGGATTGTGAATTTTGTAATGGCAGTACACGTGATCTTTTCCTCAGTGTGCATATGTAATTTTGTGTGTTACAAATTTACTTCTTACTGATGTTTGTATAAAGAACTCTCTTCTAATTATCCTGTTGACATTCATCGGGATGACTTTATGTAACACTTTTGCACTTCGAGAGAACGTTTTAAAAGTCCTCTCAAATTTAAAATTATTTGCTTCTCAAAAGCTGTGAATTATGCTATCAGAGTAACCTAGAGATATTTTTTCATGATATTCCACATTATCATAAAATATTAAGTTTTAATAAATAAAGAATCATCTTGCCTACACACAGTGATGTTAATGATAAAACAAGTGGGTTATGATCCCTTTCTACAGAAGGAAACCTTTCATTCACATCTGTATTATTTATATATGTCTAAAAATTCTTTTAATCTATTTAATTTTTAGGTATATCCCATTCATAACTCAGATGGGTGAGTGATGGCAAATACAATGTTATCAATATCAGTAGAAACTTAGTAATGTAGTAATTGATACCCAGGGTCATTTTTTAAATAATCTTCTTTCTCCTTTAGTAAACATATATTACTCTATATTTCTTATTTAATCTTCTTATTTATCTCTCAGTTTATTGTAAAAGGCAGTAGTGGATTTTCATGTGTTAATGAAATTTAAGTTAAATAATAGTAAGGTGGGACTTTACTAACTGAAAAAGAGATAAAGTCATGAGTAAAAGAATACTCCATGGCTTTTATTAAAGAGAAAAACGTGATCTTTTATGTTATTCACTAGTCCAGACTTGTGCCATCAGTATAGAAGAAGTGAGTAAAAGACTCAGCTTTCTCCTAAAATCTTGATTCCTTGAAGTTTTCATCACCTTAGGAAAAATAGAAGAGGAGTGTGCATGAATTTGCATGCATCGTATTTTATGGTTGTAGTAACACTTATGAATATGTCAGTAGGACATTGAAATTTACTGTGGGTAGAAAAAGAAGAATGCAAATTAAAAGAGAAATAGTTTATTCACAAATTAAAGAAATTGTTCCCCTGGGTGTCTCCTTAATTGATGAAGAGCAAATAAGTAGGGTACAGTTAACTAGACAAGCAGAGTGGGGCAGGCATATCTCTCAGGACTGAGGTTAGAACCTCAGGCTTTCTAAGTGTGAGGGATTTGTAAATTAAGCTACTCTGTTACTGTCAGAATTAATATGTGGATAAAAATCTATGTTTTCAAGGCTCTTACAGCATTTTTTTTGTATCCCTTCTTTATTTTTAAAAGTAGTTTTATGTTATTTTTGTACTATTAACATTCTACACTTATGACATCTCTGCCCCCTTACTACCGACACCGAACAATAGAACTGCTTCAATTAAGAAACAGAACATCAGCCCCTGGCATCTTATTCTGTTGTTCCATCTTTTTTGCTAGGGAGAATTCATTTGTTTCTTAATTAAGAAAAACACCAATAGCATGAAAAATCTGCTTATGGTACCTGAATGGTAATTAGGCAAAAGGTAAAAAAGAAACATGCACATACATTCCAATAGCAGCCAAAATGAACTTGAGCTGATAAAAATGAACTAAACTACCCTTGCATAAATGGAGGCTGAGGAAAGTGTACAGTCATTATGGCTAAGACAATATGCAAACTATCTTCAAAGAAATCAAATTGCTAGAGTGTTTTCATTTGCATGTATTAACTATTAACATAATGAGGAGAAGTGACATTGGACCCGGATTGTGTGTCTGTTCGGATTGATAACTCTACTGCATCTGCAAACAGACGCCCAAAAATCGTGCTAGTAGTTAGATCAGAGTTGAACTCTGCAAAGTGGGCTAAAATGAAATCTAGAGCTTGACAAACCTGCCGAGTTACGGAATGGTTGACATCTCTCTCATTCACCTTCTGTGTCATTTTTCTCTCTGTTTTGGTCTGTCTCCCTCCCCCCCCCTCCCCCTTATTACTATTATTTTTTTAAACAACAATAATATTTCAGTGCAAATTCTCATTTGAAATAGCTTGGTTTTCCCCAGTGCAACTTTTCACAGTCTAACAACAGATGTTATAAAGGACATCTTTATAAAAAGATCTTTCTAAAGAACCATGCAGTTAACTTAAGATCTATTACAGGATTTGAAAATTTAGGGTTTTTTTTTTGTTTATTTATTCCCAGTCGATACAAGTCTAGGAATAAGTGGAACTGACATATATTGAGCTCCTCTTATGTACCATGCTTTGTACAAAGTGTTTTTTCTTAGCAAAGTAGAAAGAGTCATTGAAGAAGATGAAAGAGACGTAGCAGTGAGAGACTTCTCCAGCCTTTGACGTAACAATCCCTGAACCTCTGGGTCTCAGTTCATTCTCTTCTTTAAAATGAGGTGATGTGACTACATTGGTGTTTCCTAATCGAAAAACCTTTGAGGTCAGTAGGTAATTTTAGCGTTTTAAAAGTTCAAGAGGGGTGGGGCGCCTGGGTGGCGCAGTCGGTTAAGCGTCCGACTTCAGCCAGGTCACGATCTTGCGGTCCGTGAGTTCGAGCCCCGCGTCGGGCTCTGGGCTGATGGCTCGGAGCCTGGAGCCTGTTTCCGATTCTGTGTCTCCCTCTCTCTCTGCCCCTCCCCCGTTCATGCTCTGTCTCTCTCTGTCCCAAAAATAAATAAAAAACGTTGAAAAAAAAATTAAAAAGTTCAAGAGAGGGACACCTGGGTGGCTCAGTTGGTTAAGTGTCCGACTTCGGCTCAGGTCATGATCTCACGGTCTGTGAGTTTGAGTCCCTCGTGAGTTTGAGCTGACAGCTCAGAGCCTGGAGCCTGCTTCGGATTCTGTGTCTCCCCCTCTCTCTGCCCTTCCCATGCTAATGTTCTGTCTCTGTCTCTCAATAATAAATAAATGTTAAAAAAAAATTAAAAGCTCAAGAGAAATTGGAAGGTCATCATTTAGAAACCTTCCCAGAGCAACTAACGTGTTTTATTTCTTACGAGTCATGGGATTTATCACATAGTAGGAAGGCACTTTCTAATCCATGTTGACGAGAACTCTGACAACTGTATAAATCTTTGAGTAATTTTAAGAAGACAAAGCCAAAACATATTTCTTGATTTTAGAATTCATATTTTGGTGTTCCTAAAATCAGAATATAGCATGCTTTAAAATGAATAAATCCATTTAATGTTGTAATTTTTCTTCTTTTGAAAAACTTACTGATGTTTTGTCTTACAAATGATGGAGGTTGCCTATTAAGAAATTCTGTATCATTTCTTTTCTACAGTTTTGTTTATTCTTTTAACAATGTGTATTGTGATCTTTCTCTGAGTCTTGTTGGCACTGTTCTATGTATGGAGGTCATTTGTGCCCTAGGAAGGTAGGTTCTCTCTAAAGTTTATATTCTAGAGGTGGGCAACAGGCAATAAAAACAGTAATTCAGTCAATGCATGATGTAATTTCAGATTGGGGTAAGTGTATGAAGAAAACCAAATAGGGTAATGTGACCAAGAGTGACCGTTAGAAGACTTACATGATCTGTTTGTTGGTCAGCAGTTTCTTAAACTTGTTGCTATTGATGAGGAGTAAGAACATTAATCTTTCCTTGCAAATTGTTCGGAACCAGTCTCAAGGGTGAGGGGACAAATGTCTCCCAGGGACTGTGATCTGCCCTAACCCGCAATAGCCCAACTGAAAGATGTTACATTTTTGAATAGTGTGGAGGCTAGGAAAGCATGTTGGGGACCATTAGATTTTATTGAACAAATTGTTTGAAGAGAAGTGTGTCAGAAATGAAATTAGGTTCTGGGGGTAATGTACTTACTAAGGCAGACATAAAACAAACCCTCATGAGGCTTTTATTCCAGGAGAGATACACAATCCAGGAAACTCCGTTCAGTACCTTAGGATTTTTCATACACATGGTTTTTCCATGAATATTTTCAACAAATGGGAAATAATGTAGTCACATTAAAAATTAAATTATTCTGTCAATATTATAGGAGGTAGTTTCTATTATGTTGTATGAATATATGTAACATTACCATAATTGGTGTGTTAATGTCATATATCTGTTTCTATATCTATACATAGATAGACCTATATCTAAACTATATCTATATCTGTAGTTTCTCTGAATGGATATTTGTGATGATTAGATTAAGTGGTAATCCTTGGAAATTTTGTTATTGACCATTATCACTACTGTTGGAGTACCAGCTGTGAACGTTTTAGGTTTGAGGCCATGTTAATTCCACTTTAATTCCAATTTAATTCTGTTTTCCTTAATATGCATTAGTGCTTAATATAAGTGGATGTGTGTGACCTAAGAACCTGTAGAGCTTCCTGGGATCATGAGGCATTGGGAATATTCTGAAGCATTACAATTTTGTACTCCAGGCAAAATATTCATTAGGCTTTTGGGGGAAGAATTGTTTTTACTGGTGGTTCAACTAGAGATGGCTCAATGAAATGGCTCAGGCATTTGCCAGGGTCAGGAAATATAATCCTCTGGTCAGGGAGAATATGGGGGGAAAAATCCCAAACTATGGATGCACACAGAGTTTTATGCTTCTGAAGATTTCTAATAAGTATCTTCTCAGTAGGGATAGATGAGTTGACAGTACTCTTTGAAGACATCTTCCCACTTAATGATACCTTATTGTCTGTTTTCATGAATATGCAGATTATAAAGAAATCTTTTTCATATTTAAGTGATAAGTTAACCTTTCTGCCACATATATTTATTCTAATGTCAAAATCTCCTTTGAGAAAGTCAGGTTGGTGATCTATGTTGAATCATTCATTCAAATTCAGCCTAAAAGGGTTAAGAGGTGAGAGCAGGTGTTGTCATATTCTCTTAGAAATTACCTATGAATTAGGAAGCACAGTTGCTCCAGGAGAACTCTAAAGAGTCTATGTCTAGAAGGAAGCACAAAGCTGAGCACAAATGGGTAATTTGAAAAAAAGAAAAAGACACAAAATTGAATTCAAGAGAAGCGTTTGAGACATTTAGGTACTTACTAATAATGGAGTGTTAATATTTTCATTTGGACTAACCTATGTTAAAAAAAAAAAAGATGAATAAGAGAGCCACAGGGAGAATAGGCTGAAGAACTCCTTACAAAAGAATGTAAGTTCTTATATTTACTTCAACCTCACAGAAATCCCTAAAACAACCCCTCCCCAAGAGAACTTGCTTTCTTTTTATCAACTGCAATTGTGTTGATTCTATCTGAAGGGGAAAGAACCATTCAGACTCATTGTTGTGAACTCTTACTTATTTTTGTGGATCTTGGAACTGTAACACATGGAGGAATATATCTCTGGGTTTCTTACTAATCTTTCCCAATGTCTCTCATGTCTAAACTGTTGGGTCTGGTACATGAACCAACAGAAATATATCATTGGTCTTCTGGAGACAGACTCAAGTACTGAAGGTGGAGATGGGCAAAATTAATACATGCCTGGAAATCTTGAATTATTTTTGTTTAAATGAGTTTATGGGTTTTTCTGTGTCTCTTAATGGAAGTGTGAACTTTCAGAACTCTGCAGGCTAGGATGATGTTCTAAAACCGTTGGTAATACTTAATAAAAAAGCTTTAAAAAGTCAACCGTGTGAGTACAGGGCAAGAAGAGTGAACCGTGTATTCTGCCAGAGTTAAAACTTCTTAGGTGTTTCAGTTAAATATGAGCCTTTAATGGGAGTCTGGAATGATTCTACAGTGTTTGGTATTTAACAAGGAGTCTTGCCAAGCTTCGTACTGGTCAATCACATTTTGGGTACTATATTCAACGTCCGTGTCCTTCTGAAAACTCAACTATGTCTGGAGGATGTTAACAGCCAGGCAATAACTGAAGGAATTGGAGATATTTAATAGGAAAAGAAAATTATAGGTTTCATATGAGAGCTGTGTTCAGATAATTGAGGAAATCGTGTAGAAAAGGAATTAACTTTCTTTACAGCTCAAAAGAACTCATTTCAAAGGGCTTTCTGGGTTTGCATTCTACATACCAAGGGCAGATCTGGGTTCAGCATCAGTAGAACAGTTAGAACTGTTCAAAATGGAATGGCCTTCACTGTAGGGTAGAGAGCTACTTGTCACTGGAAGAAACAAGTAAAGGTTTGCCTGGATAATCATTTGCCAGATTTGTTATGTAATAGATCCTTGGAAGGTAGAGGGTAATGGGGATTAAGGAGTTAAGGGGCAAAACAGGAGTCGATTCTTGCGTGATTTCATATTGTAGATGGGCTTTAGAGTGTTCTAAGTCTCTCAGGTCAATTCTAAAAGGATTTCATTGGTATCTATCAATTAAAGTCCTTCCCATTATCATCTTTACATTGTCAGTAACAATCAGCCCTCCAGAAGCTGGGTAAAACCTCAAGTGTCAGGACGCCTAGCTAGCTGAGGCCCTTTTTAAAGCTTTGGGAGGAGCTCAAGCAGTGTGTTCAAGTGGTCTAATATTTTTATAAAAATATCAAAATTAAGCTATTTTAACTACAGTTGATTAAGGCCTCTAAGTCATTCCTCTTTAACTTTCCCTGTGCCATACTTTGGAACGGTTGGAGGCATAATTGGGATCGTGGTTACGGGGAAGTTGAGCTGGAAAAATAATTGTCCTATTTTTAACATTTGCAATTTACTAAGATTTCTCTTTCCAACTAAATATTTGCTGTCATACGTTCTTTGCATTGGCCATTGTGTGTTCTCTTACAGAGCCCCCCCCCCCCAAGTTGTATAAGCTTCAGATCTTGCAATTCCTTGGTACTATTTGCCCCTTTTGTATATGGTGTAATTCTAAGTGCCACAAATAGAAAGGTACATAAGCCATTGTCCTTTATACCAAGTTATGCACAACGTAGTGGAGGAATTTGATGATTTAATGTGGGTTCAACTATCTACTTGAAGAAATAATTAATGCTGATATAAAATATACTTTTTTACAACTTTACATGCATGGACATTTTTATTATTGAATAAAAAATAATTTAAACAAAGATCAACAGTGACTATGATACTCAAATCTAAGAAAATCGTATTATTGTATGGCAATCTAATATATGTGCGTATTATTTCTATGGGAAAGGCAAAGAGTTATATTATTGTGTGCATCTCATTAGGATATGAAGGTATGTGTGAAGATATCGAGACATTTTTATGCTTTAGGGAGAAAAATCACTTGGGCATCAAAGCAAGTGAAGCCAGTTGACAAATTTTGAGGATCTCTAAAAAGAAGTTTTCCTCTATCTTAATTGATAGTGAGTGGGTTACCAAACATAGTGCTTTCAGACAAACCTGGATCTTTTTCTGTATCTTTTACAAACATCTCATTGCTATGAATCTTTTTTGCCAAAGTTCAATTTTATTCGTTTCCATCTTTTTAAAAAATGTTAATTTATTTATTTTTTCTTTGAGAGAGAGAGTGGGAGAGAGTGAGCATACAGGCACAAGTAGGGGAGGGGCAGGGAGAGAGAGAGAGGGAGAGAGAGAATCCGAAGCAGGCTCCCTGCTCAGCAGGTAGCCTGACATTGGGATCCATTTCACGACCCTGGAATCATGACCTGAGCCGAAATCATGAGCCACCCAGGTGCCCCAATTCTTGTTTCCATCTTCTATGCTGAAATCTGCAGCTTTTTGGGGTTCTTCTTTTCAAAAAAGTTCTGTGATTTCGAAGATGACATAGTTCAACGTGCTGTGACTGAATTCCCGTATATAGCATCGTTTCTGCCATCAAGGGAAGCTCATGCTTCTTTAAGGGTATGGAAGCTTGCCCAAGTGCTGGGCTAGCTAGTAGGTGAACTTTTCATATCTTTTACCAAGCAGACTGGCTCAATGGGAAAAAATGCTATCCAGCTTGTCCTAATGCAACTGATGTGCAAAAAAAAAAAAAAAAAAAAAATCAAATTTCATTCTCTTTGTGGGTCCCAATTGTTGAGATTGCTGTAGTAGGGAAATTGGAAGTGCAAATGTTCTGTTATAACATTTTTAATAATTCCAGAATGAATTGTATATGTAAGCACATAGATTTATTTCAAACTCTTGAATGGGATTTGATGATTCCATCATTTTCTAAAATGTGCTATTATCTTCTTCATTTCTATTTAAAAATCAATTCTTCATTATACCTATGTACAGTATTTCTAAATAGCCTGTTTCCTCTGATTTTAGTATTTGTTACAATGCACTTGAAATTGGCAAATATTTGAATGATTTCTCTTGAACTTGAAAGAAAGGAAAAATAGACATTAAATACTGTTATAGATATTCTAGTAGATAAGTGGATAGATTTAGTTCTTGGCACGCTTGCTTTATGCGTTACATATGGAGTTAAACTTAACAGGAGGGGAATGCAGGAACATTTATTCCTTCATTCGTGATATCCTTTGGGCATCAGTAGTATGACGTTTTGATAAATACGTACGTATCTTACTTATTACTCCTGGAGAAGGGAAGAAAACTTTTGAGCGTCCTGCTATGTGTTACGCATAACACATAATGCTTGTTAGGCACTTTATATGTATTTAATTTCATTTGTTTACACTATTTATCTGCCTTATCCTATTTTATATAGCACAGGCACAATCAACCCCATTTCAGAGACATTGTTCAGAGTAACTGCCATTGACAAATCGAATGTTTGGACCAGGTTTGGGGAACTCTTTTCATAACCTCATTTTATCATTGGAAAGGATTTTGCTGCAGAATGGAGGAATCCAATAATGAATGCAACATAGGAAAACTTCTGGGCGTGATTTATTTGTCTGTCACCTTGATCATGGTGATGTTTTCCACAGGTGTATGCATATGTCCACACTCACCAAATTACATATATTAAATATATGTAGCTATTTGTATATCAATTTCACATCAGCAAAGCTGTTTAAAAAATATGGGCGGAGACATATTCAGGAAATATTTTATTATACAATCAGAAAAAAAAATAAGTTCAACTTGTTAAAAAATGATGTGACCATGTAGGTGAAAATGCCTATTAATAGATGTGGCACATAAACACCTAGTAAATATCAGTCAGTTTTGCACTATGATTCCTATCCTCTCATGGCTTATTGTCTAAGGAAACTATATGCAACTATATGATAATACAGAATGAATGGCCAGAAGAAGAGTGTCATATAGCTTTAAACAGAGTTTTGGGGACTAAATCTGTGGCCTTTTGTTCTCTTATTTGAGAAAGTATGTTTTTGAAAACTTTAGACAATTTTAGGTAATATAAAATACCCTGGGAACTCAGGCATCAGATAGAAAAACTTATTGAAAGCCTTTTATATACCCTTTCAAGAAAATATTCAGTCTAAGTGTGATTATTTTTTTAACATTAAAATTTCAGTTCACTGATCATGAATCAAAAACATGTATTGAACATAAAACTTGTAGTCATCGATGTCAATAAAAACTTTATGTTCTCAAAGCTTGTGAGATTTGGCTTAGGGTTGGTATAGTCTCACAAACTTAACACGTTACTCTTTTATAGAGTTTATAAGATACGTCCATACACCTGACTGTGAAAAACAAGTGCATATTTAATATGAGATGTGAGAAGGTCTCAGTTCAGAACACTCTGCCTCTCCTGTCTGCAAGGTTATATGTTGAATATGATGAGTAAATGTTCTAACGTTTAGTAGTATGTAGTAGGTACAGAGAAGAGCGAATGGTGTACCAAACGAGCAGTGACATAACCCCGAAGGTGGCATATGACATACTTTCACTTCATTCGGTGACATGGCTCGTGCCAGAGTGCTTTACCCTATTGCTTAGTTAGTCTGAGCAATTCCCATTCCATTGTGTTCTCTCAGTTTCTGCTTTATCCCCCTTCCGGCTTATTCAAGTGTTTAAATTTCAAATTAGTAGCTTGTCTTTATCATTCATTTTGGATTGGGGAAACATATTACAGCCATTGGACATGTTTACCATATTAAAAATAATAACAAAACAAAAATGATAGAGAAAAAAATAACATACTGAGGGTTATGTTGAAGTCCCAGGTGATCCTGATAAATGACCTCAGTGCGGTATTCTTAAACTACTTTTCTAAAATGTGCTTCCGATTCTGTGTCTCCCTCTCTCTCTGCCCCTCCCCCGTTCGTGCTCTGTCTCTCTCTGTCTCAACAATAAATAAATGTTAAAAAAAATTTTTTTTTAAATGCCTTTAACCCAATCTTGAGAACACTGAGAAGTCAGTGTGTGTGTGTGTGTGTGTGTGTGTGTGTGTGTGTGTGTGTGTAATATTTAAAGTGTTGGGACAGGATCAACTAATAGAAGTAAATCCTACCCAGTTCTTTTTTTTTTCTTATACAGTTTGTTAGGGTTTTGAGACTCTCATAGGTCACGTCGTAGTCTGTGTGGATGGATGAATAATCTTGTAATAAGGACCAAGGAAACAGTAACAACAAAGCATAGTATTCTATATGTATATAATGCTGAATAATTCATGCTTTACGTGTTTATATATATAGTTTTTAAATGAAAGCATTGGTATCAGAAGCCAAGAATTATAATTTACCATCTCATGATTTGAATTGCTTTCTAGGAATTAAGGGTTCTGTGTTACCTCTGTAGTGTCTGATTAAGTGACACACATCAGATTTTCATCATGGCTAACTGAGGTCAATGCTGATGTGTTGTCTTACGGCTTTTTCTATATATGCAAAGTGAAATGAAAAATTTAGGCTATTGCTTGTATTATTCAGCTTCCAAATGCTTTATTGTTTTTAGAGGAGAAAGGTTTCTTATTCCAGTTAAAGCAAAAAAGTATATTAATGATTAACGTGTGCTGTGATCATGTGACACTCGGGGATTGGAATTTACCATTGATGTTTTTTTGCATTTTAACCCCTGTTCGTTTCTTTTTGAGGGCCAAGTGATGGGGCATGCACCACAGTAAACCAGTAAAGGTACTGGTAGATGATCCATATATTAGATAATCCATTTAGGAAATAGGCAGTCAGAATCCCCTTTGTAATTATGTAAAGAGATGACTGGGATTTGGAATTTCATTTATAAGTTTGAAATCTGGAATTAGTTGATTTTATTTGCAAATGATTATGAGGTTGAACAGCACACACTCTTCCTTGATCCTGTGTAGTGAATTCTCATATGATCAGCATAGATAATGGAATATTTCCTTTCCTACTTAAAAAGCATTTTCAAAAGGTTTGTAAATATTTGTTTCTCAGGGAACCATTTATCTTCTTCCTCTGTTCCAAAAGAACTATTATAGGGTTACAGAAAAAGATGATAAATGAGCTCAAGGAGTCTGGATTTAAATTGTCCCTCTATAAGGTTGTACTATTATTTAGTAGACATGCACAATCTTTGAACACATTAATATTAACTGATTAGTTACTGGATTTTTTTTTTCTAATGCCAGAATTTCGAAATGAGAATAAGTCAGTCATGGAGCTATTCTGGCTTTTATTTATCCGTAGTTAGGTCCATATGAAAATTCAATGTAACCAGAAAGAAAAATAGCTGGAAGACATTCCTTTTCAAAGGAATGGCCTGGACTTCAGCTGCTCAATTCCCATTCAGTTCTGAAGTCCTGAGTAATATGGTCTATAATTGTATACAAACCTTGTAACAAAGGATGTGACAACAAAACGCATCTGCTCTTAGTTATCCTTGTACACAGTCCGAGGTAAAACCTGGAATGAACCATTGGGTATTTTGATTAATTGAACTTAACTGATGGTTACCCAGAAACTCTGTTTTTTTGTAACCTTTACTGAAAGTCTCAGTGAAGAGTTTATGCCCCATTTAAGGTGAACGTAATGAAACTTATGATAATTTAAGACCTTCTAGAAGCTCTGTCTCATCATTCTAAATGATGAAGCTCATTATATATATTGCATAACTCCAGAAATGGAGATATAGAAGATGTAGAAGTCTGTATTTGACATGTATTGACTTCAGTGTTTTATGAAAATATAAACAAAAAATACCTGACTATCATAATACATTGGGTTTTCTGTTCTCCACATTTTTGTTTCTATATGTGATCATAATATAGATATAATTTTAGTGTGCTTATGAGAAGACGGATTTTCCGAGGCTCAGTCGATTAAGTGTCTAACTCTTGATTTCAGCTTGAATCATGATCTCATGATCATTATCTCCCGGTTTCTGACATTGGGCCCCAAGTCAGGCTGTATACTGGCAGCACAGAGCCTGCTTGGGATTCTCTCTTTCCCTCTTTTCCTCGCCCTCCCCCATACACATTCTCTCTCTCTCTCCCTCTTTCTCTCAAAACAAATGAACAAACTTAAAGAAAGAAGTATTTTCCATATTTTTACATGGTCTTACTGATTTTCATTTTGCATATCTGCTCTGTAGTCTTAGCTGATTTACTACATTTTATCTAAACACCCTATTTTAAATGTTTCTATAAATGTTAACTGCAATGACTAAATTAATGCATATAGTCATTTGCTTCTAGGTTTTTCTTGAAGGAGAGATTTCAAGGAGTAAGATTAGTGGATTAAAGGATGTATACATTTGGGGGAGGTTAGGGTGCAGAAGGAAAGGATAAAGAAAACAATTACAACTTTGGCATTGACTTTTAGTTTCTACATTCTTGGAAATTCTAGAATTTGTTGATTTTGGAATATCAATGTTAAGTTTTGGGGCAAGGATCAAATAATCCAATAGTTTGGTATCATCAAACAATAATTACAAAGATTGAAGGCAGGCAGTGCATCTCAGAGTCTGTTAAAGCAATTCAGGTGTATAATAGTGATTTCTTTGAGGGCGGTTGAAAATGAAAAGAAACCTGGCAATCTACTCTTCATTGACCATTTATTCTGAATGCTATAGGACAAAAAGGAGACAGAAGGTTCCACTCTAAATTTTATGAAATACTTGAGTAGTAAAAATATTCAGAGAAGAATAGTCAGATAAATAGATGGATAGAACACTATAAATTTAGATAGGAAGGCTTTATATTGACTAAAGCTTGAGCTGAAAGTTGAAGAAAATGGAAGGTTATTGGTAGGAAGAAGAGAAGGATGGCTTACTCAAAGTTGGGGGAGAGCAAAGAAAAAATTAAATTCTAATTTATTTTGGGCACTGAATAAATGAATGAGTTTTTACCTTAATGGGCATTTTTACCATATTATCATGCTGTTTATTTGTTGGTAACTTGGAGGATACAAAATTGAGTCATATTTTCCCTAGTATAGGAATCACTATAGTGGCACCTGGATGGCTCAGTCAGTTAAGCTTCCAATTTTTTATTTTGGCTCCGGTCATGATCTCATGGTTCCTGAAATAAAGCCTCGCAGAACCTGCTTGGGACTGACTGTCTCTCTCTCTCTCTCTCTCTCTCTCTCTCTCAAAATAAATAAACATTAAAAAAAGAATCATTATATTCTATTTTATTTCAAAGTTGTGCAACTTACATTGAATTTAACTAGAATATTTAGGTACAAATTGAAGTTTGTATTCAAAGATCCTGACTCAGAATCCTTTCAATGGAATCTGGGCTACCCTGAAATTTCATTCACTTTCTTTACATATGTAATGATTACATTTCATTTATAGATAATATTGCTGATTACAAGTGTAAATAATGAAATCTGGAATATTTACTGGGAAATAAATATTTATTTCCCAAACCAAATATTTATGTTCTTTAAAATTTATATTCAGAATTATTGGTATGAAAAAGATAGGGCACCATTCTCTCCTTTGGGTAAAAGGTTCAATTTTATATAAAAGCAAAATTTGCAATGTTTAATTAATGGAGAAATTATTTAGCCAAAATGATTGTCATTCCCTAGGATCCAGCAGCCTTAGCATCCCCTTGAAAGCTTGTTAGTTCCTGAATTCTACCCCAGACTTACTGGTTTATAATCTTGAAAGAGTGGCCCAGGAATCTGGGTTTTAACAAGCTCTTCAGGTGGTTCCTAGGCAGGCTGAAGTGAAAAAGTGGCTAAATTAGTTTCTTTTCTCTCTCTCTCTCTTTTTTTTTTTTAACATTTATTTTTGAGAGACAGAGACAGAGCACAAGTGGGGGAGGGGCAGAGAGAGGGAGACACAGAATCGGAAGCAGGCTCTAAGCTCTGAGCTGTCAGCACAGAGCCTGATGTGGGGCTCGAACTCAGAGTGTGAGATCATGAACTGAGCTGAAGTCGGACGCTTAACCTACTGAGCCACCCAGGTGCCCCTAAATTAGTTTTTTTTTAAAGCTAAACTTAATTATGGACAACTGATGCCTAATTTTCTTCTTGTCCCCCTCCCCCCCCTCCTCCTCCCCTTCCCCCTCCCCTTCCCCCTCCCCTTCCTTCTCCCCCTCCTCCTCCTCCTCCTCCTCCTTTTTTCATTTTAATCTTTTAACTTTATGCATCTCAAGTTTGGGACCAAGTCTTGGGTTCATGTTTAGGACCAAGTCCTGGGTGCATGATGGATAGTGTTGTGGTGATTTTGTACATTGCTGGATATTTTAAATGTTGCTTCATAAAATGACGTTTTAATTTTGTGCCCATAGTAGAAGCTTAGATGAACAGCTTTTAAATGCCTAACTGAAATATGCTTGCTTCTTATATTGCTTTAAATTGTGTATTTTAATTTCATAATTTGAATCCATATGCTTTAAAATGTATATTTTCTACATCTCAATTATAATTTATATAATTACTAGGACATAGGTTTGTTTTTTTTTAAAAACACCTTCAGTGAATTTTGTTAAAGATAATTAATGGGATTTATGGTATTGGCAACACATGAGCCCACATCATTTCAACACTAAGGAAGAACATGTCTTTAACGTATAAACAAGTTCAGGCATTACTCCTTTTTTTGTTGTTTTCCAGTTCTTTTGAAGTGACTTTAAAAAACATCCAAAGTTCCCATTTCACTGTCTTTCTCTTCTCTTTCTTTTCCCTTTAATTTTCTGTATATGTTAGTATGCTTGAGCAGATGAGAGTAAGAGTCAGGATTTTATTTTCTAGTTATCTTTTCTTAGCCTCCACAAGTATCGCTATAAAAACAGAACCCAAATTATACTTAAGATTTAGTCCTGCACTGTTACAGAATGCCATTTTGCTTATTGAAGAAAAAAACTTTGAATGTTAATATTTAGACCTTATCTGTCTGCCTGCTTACATAACTATACATTGCCTCCCTCCTTCCCTCCCTCCCTATTTACCTATACCAGTCAGTTACAGTTAGGGCAGCTCATACAGATTGTTTTGTTGTGGAGAAAAACATTAGTGTATCATCATGTAAAAATAAGCCGCTTGTATTGCATAAGGTTTGAGCTCAGTCAACAACTTGGGAACATATCTGGGGAAGTAAAGTGGCATTCATTGGTTTCACGGTTTGAATTATGTTACTAGCTAAGCAAACATGTAAATCTGCAGACTTTATGGTTCATAATCCTTTACCTTCCTAACTCTGGCCTTTCTCAAGCTGTGTTTTTGGACTATCAAAATTCTTCCTTCCGAATTCTTTCGGAAGGGACTCCTCTCTGTACTGTCATACAGCAGGGTATGTGTGCCCCCCTCTCAGACATCCACTCTGGGCCGTGTTCAAGTGTTGTTCTAGTAGAGCAGTCTTCTCCGACCACTCCAGAGAGCATAGTGCCTCCTTCCTTTGTCCGTGGTCGGCACCTCACTCTGCTTTATTTTTATTTAAAGCATTTACCATCACCTGAAGTAAGTACCCCGCCACTTGTTTGTTGGGTTGTTTTCAACAGTCTGTGCCCAGAGTCCTCCACCTTCTCTGATGTCCACAGTTTTCTAGGATTAATTTTCTTTCTTCCTCCTCTGGAGCCTAAGTTCTGTTAGAGCTGGAATTCTGTTGACTTTGTTACATCTCAAGAGCTGAGTACAGTCCTAAGCAATAGTAACTGATCAACAGTAACTGGGGGATGGATACAAATGTAAGTGGATAGAAGTAGAAACATTTTCGTGGGTTAATGCATTTGTGCTCCTCATTTGCATCTTATCAGTCTTCGTGCTAAAAGTCTTGCATTAAGAATTCCTATGTTAGCTATCTCCATATTGCCCATTAGGTGTTTATTTAAAATTTTTAAAAAGAACTGGAGTTTTTGTCAAGTGTTAAATTCTGAAAAACTGTTTATTTTCAGTCTCTCCTATGAATTTCATTGGAATTTTTAATGTATTTGAAAGCATCAATAAACTGTGACTTAATTATACAGGGATCTTAAAGAGTGGGGTTGTGGCAGTAGTCTAATGACCATAATCATCCACTTCCTGGACCACTGTTGTCCAGATGTAGTGGTACTTTAAGCAAACACATCTAAAAGTAAACTTCAGTGGAGAGCTCTCACGATAGGCTGGTTCAAGATGCGGCAAACCACTTAACGATGCTAACTTTTTTTACACGAAGAAATGTGATTAAGATATGTTAAATGGAAATCTATACAAAACCAGTGAAATTGTTAAAATATTCAAATATGCCATACTGTAACAAGAAAACACTGCAATGCACTGAAATCAGCAGTAGAACAGCTGTGTTTTAAAGGACAGTACTTTGAATGTCACTTGACAATTTGCTTTCAATTAGAAGTAATTTACAGGAAGATGCCCACAAGCTAATCTTTACAGGATAATTAAGTTCCATTTTCTTTACTTTTAATTAAAAAGCAGAAAAGATTTAGCTGATCCATAAAAAATGTTCTGTTTAAACATTCATCAGACTTCACACTCTTTTTTTGTTATTTGTTGTAGCAGATGTTATCAAAAGTGCAGTCTGCTCTGTTTTAAACCCGGAGCATTTGGAAAGTGAAACATAAGTTGCAAAAGGCATGTACTGGTAAGGTATGATCATTTAACATCTGTATGTTCAAAGAGGATATAACGGATACCACCGTTCCATTCCTTAATTGTGTTCTGTCTGATGCATTGAATCGTACTACAAAACCACGTACATTAACATGAGAAGCAGTGCAACTGTTAATTTTGAACATTATACATAGTAGGAGGATACCTAAACAAAACAAAACAAAACCCTTTACTTCAAATGTCTTAAAGTATCTATCAATTCAGACGTAACATTTTTATTGTAATTTTAGTAATACAAAATCTGACACTGAGCATTTTAACATGAGAATTTACTCATTGAAAACAAGGGAGATTTAATTCTAAGGTAATTTAAAACTTTATTCTCTGGTTTTTTAGCCTACTTTTTAGTATCACTGCTGGTTTGTTTTTTTTTTTTTTTTTTGGCAATATAAAATATATTGCCAAAGACATTTGGAGCTTTGGTTTTATAGCTTTACTACTGGACAGTAGTATTTTCTTTTTAAGCTTATGAAAGCTGAATAGATCGAGATTTGTCGTGCTTATTCTCATCTTGGGCTATGCTAAGGAATTGCACCAAAAATTCTTTAGGCAATAATTCTTTAGTATTATGGCATTTATTTTTTTAAAACATTTTTGGCTACTTAATTAATCTGCCCATGCTGATAATAGCTTTATATTTTTAGAATCTAAAACGTTTCCATAATTTGAAAAAAGTAGAGCCACAATAGAGTATACATACAATTTTTATAGCAATAATTCCATTCACTGTGCCTTTTGTCAAACAAGCTTGATTTTCAATTTTCTGATCAGTGAGCTACCTAAAATGTAAAGATCCTATTGAAGTTTCCTATTTTTGCTTACTTTTATTTTCTTACTTTATTTTCCTCTGTTTGAAAGAAAACTACAAATGACAAGACAGGTTGCTCACAAGCCCATTCATTTATTTGCTTTTGCCATTTAAATTTGTATATGTAGGGAATATGCCCAAAGGCACTTTGCCCAATACAGTTTAGGAGACTGCAAAATAAGGAAATGCAATTTATTTCAGCATATATTATAAATTTCAGGTAGGAGCTTAATTATAATAATCACAATGCATTCATTTAAATGGAGTATGTGTTTGAACATGTAAATGTCATCAGGTTTTGTAATGAACTGGTGAAAATGTAAGCTTCTCTTATTGAAAGGATAACACTGGAAAAAGATTAAGCATGCTCTGTCTTCCTCCTTCCCTCTTTTCTCTGGTAATCAACACCTGGTTCGATTACATCTTTTTGAACTCAAAGAGCTATACTATTAACTCTTTACATTGGAAGTTCTTATGAAAGAGAATTGTGACAAACAGTAGTTAAACTTTCCACTTTCAGGAGAATTCCACCTTTGCTTGTCGTCCTGTAATTCAGACTTTCTTCGGTAAAGGATGAAGCAGCTTTGTTACTGTTCAGGAGCGTGCCGTGATTTCCCTTTGGTGCTTGGTTTTCAAGTTTATGACTGCTTTATTTAGAAAGATGGGACAGATTCTTATGTATCTGTGGTGCTTGGAGGAGCTACCATTTGACCTTAGTATGTGTACCTTATCCATTCCATCTAACGCATAGCTAGTACATGACTGGTTCTCAGTAAATATTTATTAAATGGTAGACAATAAAATTTTGACACAGTCCATTTGATGCAGTACATGCATTTTGTGAGTTCCTTCCTCTTCCTTCCTTCCCTCCTCCCTTTTCTTTTCTTTTCCCTTTCCTTTTCTTTTCTTTTCCTTTTCTCTCCTTCTTTCCTTCCTTCCTTCCTTTCTTCCTTCCTCCTTCCTTTCTTTTCTTTTTTCTTTTCTTTTCTTTTCTTTTCTTTTCTTTTCTTTTCTTCTCTTCTCTTCTCTTTTTTTTCTTGTCTTTCCTTCCTTCCTCCCTCCCTCCCTCCCTTTTCCTTCCTTCCTTCCTTCCTTCCTTCCTTCCTTCCTTCCTTCCTTCCTTCCCCCCTTTTCTTTTCTTTTTCCTTTTCTTTTCTTTTCTCTTTTCTTTTCTTTTCCTTTTCTCTCCTTCTTCCTTCCTTTCTTCCTTCCTCCTTCTTTTCTTTTCTTTTCTTTTTTTTCTTTTCTTCTCTTCTCTTTTTTTCTTGTCTTTCCTTCCTTCCTTCCTCCCTCCCTCCCTTTTCCTTTCTTTCTTTCTTTCTTTCTTTCTTTCTTTCTTTCTTTCTTTCTTTCTTTCTCTTTCCTTTCCTTTCCTTTCCTTTCCTTTCCTTTCCTTTCCTTTCCTTTCCTTTCCTTTCCTTTCCTCTTCTTTCTTTTGCTCTCTTTTCCTTCCTCCCTCCCTCCCTCCCTCCCTCCCTTTCTTTCTTTCTTTCTTTCTTTCTTTCTTTCTTTCTTTCTTTCTTTCTTTCTTTCATCAGAAGGATCTGTGATCTAAGAGGCTTTAAGCAATTGTGTTGCTTTCCCTCTCCTTTGGGGCTGTACTTCTTATAAAGCAAGGAGCTGTGAGTACTGACCTTCTCACAAAGTATACATATAAAAGAATTAGATTATTTTTACAAATACAGAAGTAGTGTCCTACTTCAGGAGAGAACAAAGATGGATTTTTTTCTTGTCTGTGTTTAGAATTTTTTTTTTTTGTAGTTGTTGTGGCTCATGTCCTCCCCAACCCCACACTTGATTACTGTAATATTTTGTTAGCCTTTATTTCCTTGTGTAAAATCATTTGTATTTCTGGCATGTATTTTCTGAAATGAGTCTTGAATTTGCCTCTGTTTTTCCTCTTTTTGCTTCACCTGGCTTGTAATCTCTCCTTCCTTGAGTCTACCAGCTTGATCTTCTAAAAACAACTGACAACATGTCATCATTGCTTAAAATCTGCTATGGCTCCCTATTACCTACTTCATTGAGTCCAGATTCTTCTGCTTTGGTTCTAGGACTTTGCATAATTTGCATTGTTTTTCCTTTTTCAGGTTATTTCTCCTACTGTCTAGGCATGGGGAACCTCAGCTCCCCAGAGGCAGTGTTGCTCTTCCCACAACATAAATTTACTCCCGGTCTCTGTCCCTTGCCTTTGGTCATACAATACCCTGCCTTTCCCCCTTCCTCATCTAAATCTTCCACATTGAAAAGGTCCAGTGGAAGTCCCACATCCTCCAAGAAGCTTTCCAGTATTCTTCTAATCCGCAGTAATTACTCCTTTTGGTATTTCTTTCACAACAGTAGTGTCAGGCATTTTGACCCTAGTTTTCTCTAATTTTTTTTTTCCTGTTTATGCATCAGTTTTGTCTCCCTATGAAGAATGTCAGCATTTTAAGGACAGAAGAAAAAAAGAGTTCTTAATGCCCTTTTTGCTTTTTTATAAACCTTAAATCTCATAGCTGTGTGGTAAGTGGGTGGTAGGCATTCATTTCACGTCTTGCTTGGATTTGAAAAACAGACTCTATATTAGAAATTCACAAATAGCTGTGTAAAGGTATTGGGGGGAAATACTGAATAAGATCTCATACATTTAGAATAAGCTTTCCCCTCCCCCCAAAGACTTGGGGATTGTTTCGTGTTTGTTTCCATGAAGATTTTCTGCCACTTAGGGAGAAAATATTCATTTAGAAAATAATTACCATTAGCTTGAAGATGGAGATAAACCCTCAGTTTTTAAGGACTATCATGTTAGTGCTCAGTAACTCACCTTGGAGCTAATACGCAGCTTTAAGCACAGAACGGTGGCACCACCGTGCCACTGCCTGGTGTTGGGTTCAGCAGAGCCTTTGCATATTTGTCATTACCCTTCCATAAATAGTTTGCAACTTGACCATAGCATTTTGCCACCCTGTTAGAATGAGGCACAAGGTCCAAGTTAAAAGCAAAATCCTCAATGAATTTAGCAAAATTAAGCAAAGAGCTTTAGGTTATAAGAGCAGAGTTAATGGATTCAGCTGTTCTTTACTTTCACTTTAACCAACAAATTTTGCATTCATTTTCCAGATGTGAACCTCATTCAATTAAAATGGAGTAAAATTAATTTTGTGAAACTGTTATATCACCCCTGGAGATAATTGGAGATAACCCAGCGTGTCACAAAAGTCGAGCTAACGAATCAGCATTTGTGGGGTTGGTTTCCGTTAACCGTATTGCAAAAATATTTCAAGATTAATTTTTAATGCATATCGGTAAACTTTTGCTGGGGTTGTTTCATGCGACTCAGATGCGATCAGAGCTGGATTTTGATGGGGTCCTGGAATTCGGAGGTGGCCAATCCCAGAGACGGTGTATGGCTATGCTAGTCCCAACTACGGTTGGGTCATCAGCAACATCTGGAAGCTGGTTAGCAAAACAAATGTATGGGCTCTACCCCAGGCCTGCTACCCCAGAATCTCTGGATGGAGCTCAGGAATCTATGGAGTAACACGCTCTCTAGGTAAACCTTATATGTGCTAAAGTTTAAGAGCTACCATATCTATGGAACCTTAGAGGTCAGCTCATATGGCTCTCAGGCAAACCCATCCTCTGTATTTCAATCGGACAAGCTATATCTAATGATTTCTGATCTCTCATCCATCATCACAAATGCAGACAAATTGAATCAAGTTTTTAAAAAATGTTGGTTATCTCGTGGGGCGCCTGGGTGGCCCAGTTGGTTAAGCGTCCGACTTCGGCTCAGGTCATGATCTCAGGGTTTGTGAGTTCGAGCCCCGCGTCAGGCTCTGTGCTGACAGCTCGGAGCCTGGAGCCTGCTTCGGATTCCGTGTCTCCTCTCTCTGCCCCTCCCCCACTTGTGGCCTGTCTCTCTTTGTCTATCAAAAATAAATAAATGTAAAAAAAATAAAAAAATATTGGTTATTTCACAATTCTCATGTGTATTCTGAAGTGTGTTCTGAACAGATTCATCTGAACTTATTCAGATGCAGACAAAAGAGCTAGATCTCCAGGATGAGCAATGGAGGTTGCAGTCTTTTCTCAGAGCACGTGTGTGCTTTAGTCAACTTTGTTTCCTTCCAACCCAGCAGAGAACAAGAGCAACTGAAGAGCAGCCTTATCCTGGTCCTGTCTTGGCACTTAGGTTTCTTTCATTTTGGCACATGGCTGGGTTCTTTCACCAGACAGGAAACTATCTGCAGAATGAGTCACATCTCAAGATTCTTCGAGTAACTTGATCGGACTGATGTTTTCCTGACAAACAGAGGTTGCTGAGCTCCGTACCAAATAAATAGCAGGTTTTGTGTATTTAGGTGCTAAATGATAAGTGACCTGGAGTTCTAGATTAGTTGTAATATGGGACTTTCAAAACAACTTGAACGTTTCTTGAGATCTTCAAGTTTCCGTAATTTGCCGCTTACATGTGCTAGTCATATATTGATCTCTTCACATCACATATATAAGGTCAGTCACTAGTATCGTTAAAAATACCGAGTACGTCAGCTCTCTGTCTTCTCTGCCCTGGGAGCAGTGCTCCTGCCACAGCCCCTCATGCCCTGAAAATGTACACCGTGCAGAGATCGTGCCTGCCGCCTTCTTGGATAGGAGCACCTCTCACCTGTTGAGCCGATCTGCAGTAGTGCTAAAACCACCAGAGACGATGACAAATGAGGGCCTCAGCAGCTTGGCAGCCCTACGTCCCCTGATCTCACTTATTCCTAGCCACAGCTTCCGAACCAGTGCCATTTCTTTTTCCTTTCTTAATGTGTATTTATTTTTAAGAGACAGCGAGAGAGACCGAGCATGAGCGGGGCAGGGCCAGAGAGAGAGGGAGACCCAGAATCCGAAGCAGGCTCCCGGCTCTGAGCTGTCGCCACAGAGCCCAGTGCGGGGCTCGAACTCAGGAACCACGAGATATGACCTGAGCTGAGGTTAGACGCTTAGCCGACGGAGCCACCCAGGCACGCCTGAACCGGCGCCATTTCAAGGGACGGGTGCACAGCAGGCGAAGTACATTGGAACTGGGGCTGCCGTGGTAGGGGTGGCTGGCTCTCGGGCTGGAATCAGGACTGTGTTTGGAAGCTTCATCATTGCTTATGCCAGGAACCCCTCTGTGAAGCAACCGCTCTTGTGTCCTATTCTGGGCTTGCCCTCGCAGAGGCCACGGGGCTCTTTTGCCTGACGGTGGCCTCTTTGCCATGTGACGGAGCTCTTTCCGCCTCCCGTATCTTTCTCCCATATTTCATCTGCCCTGTATGTTCCTCTTCCTATACCTCCCCAGACAGCCTAGGGAAAGTGGTTGGCCTAGGGTTTGAGACAGGGAAGAAAAATAAATACTGTATTAATAAGAAAAAAAAAATAAAGAGATGACGTCAACTTTTGTAGTTATATAAATTTTTCCTGAAAATGAACTTTCATAATAATGCTTAATAGAAATTGCAAGCTTGACTATAATAGATTCTGTATGGATGAATGTGTGTATCATATTAATGGAAATCCTACTGCATATTATAGGGTACATGAGGATAATTTCTGGCTTTGTCAATTTAGTATAGCTTAGAGCTGAGACTCAATTATAACCTTCAAGGCATCTGGAAGTAAAATCATATTAGATATTAACTGTTAAGCATTTTTTTAGGTAGAGGTAGAATTTGCCCTACCGAAAGTTTTTCTCTACCTTCTTAGGTTGTGTAATATTGTGGGTAACAATAGTGACACTGGATTGGGGTCGACTGCTCTTTATATTGGTGCGACTAAGTCTGTATTTTGCATCCAACTGATTGTATTGAATTTGTGTTATGTCTGATACCTGCTGAAAAGTTATAATACCCTAGAGGGTTATTACTATTAGTGTTACCGAGATGGCCGTGAAGATACGGTATCAGTTTCTTCCTTTCATCTAGAAGGGCTCAGAGTCAGCATGCTTAGGTTTGTTTTACATTCTGTTTATTATATTCATTTATTTTAATTTTATTGATGTTATTTAAATGCCTGTTCATATCATAATGCTAGCCTCTTGGAGGGTAAAGAAGGCAAACTATGTAAATAAAACACAGCGTTGTTTTTCCTGTGTTCTGTGAGTGAATACATGTGGGGGAAGACTGAGGGTGTCTGAATGTGGAAGTGGCGGTCTTCATTAACCCATTGTAACATTGGCATCTTGTGCCATTGAACTTAAGTTTGATACATTTTATTGGTTCCTAGAATTTTGGTATAGTGTTTCCTTGGGTTAGAAGTCAGGAGAGTCTAGATACCGGGCCACAGAGAAAAGTGTTGTTTTGCTTTGTTTTCTTCTGGTATAACTGTTGATTTTATTATCCAACAGTATTTCTGAATTTAGTATTTCTGAGTTTAGAACTCTGGAGGGTACTAAGACCCTCTATCATGGGCAAAAGAATTCATGGTTAATATTTTTCTCTTTGCTTGTTTACTTTGTCACGGGATTTGGGAAAGTGCTCCGGGTTGAATGTGTATCTTCAATTCGATTTCTATGTTCAAGGACTTTGAAAATCAGGCTTCTTGGATATTACATGTTTACTAAAATATTTCTTAGTATGTATTTAGATCTTTGATGGAACTTTAAGTTATTATTGCCTTCATTTCATCTGTGATACCGGTGGTGTCATTTATATCTATGTCTGTATCTGTATCTGTATGTTTATCTGTATCTGTATCTATATCCATATCTATATCTTTCTTTCTTTCTTTGGCTTGCCAAATAAAAAAACATTTTAATTTGTCTGTTGTGTGTGGCTGTTCCACCAAGTATGCATCTTAAAAGATCATTTGGTACAGTAGCTCTAAGGTGGAAGCATTGCTAAATGATTTGGTTTTTAAATATTCGTGTAATATGCCTTTTTTGAATTTTACTTTTATTTTTTTTCAATGAAGGAAGGAATGAAGAAAACTGAATTCATCGGGTGCCGATTTGCGTGGCAGGTATTGTGATACATGCTTTAATTTAGATGATCTCATATTGTCTTCGCAATAACATTTCACATTAGGCTCGGAGGAATGAAGGGCATGTCTGAGATTCACACCCAGCTCTAACTCTCATTGCCACAGCATTTCTTCCTTGATGTGCTGCCTTTTGCCATGAGGCCAGTGCTAATATTTGGTGGAAGGTGCAATAATAAAAGACATTTACAAAGGAGTGAAGGAGCCAGATAGCTTTAGTGAAAATAGGACAGGTATTCTAAGGAGCGGTGTGGGCCCTCTGCTCTGAGAGTATGGGAAGGAAGAGGGTCTGTTGTCTAAAATCAGTTTTTCCCTTCTCGAATTTTCTCAAAATTAAGTAAGCGACAAATAGGTATTTCTCAGTGTATGCTTTACAGCCTGTCTTGTCCATTTGTGTATTCTTAAAAATTGAGTTCAAATAATTTTTGGGGGAGAAAAAAAGAGAGGATGTTGTAGGCAAAAGACAGGCACAGTCAATACCAATTGTATGCTGGCTTTACCTTCAATCCAGACTTCTGATACTAAATGGAGATTTTTATTTGTATACTGTTTATTCAAAAGTTGGGGACACTTAAAATGCATTCATTTACTGATATACATGAGCTGCGTTTTACTCAGACCATCTTTATGGTATTAATGGTATGGGAACACTATTTAAGATTCATTTGGAGCTTTCTTACTCCAGGGTTGAATAGATGGTTGCTAGATAAAGGCACCCATAAAATAATAATTGAGTGTATTTATAAAAAATAGCTTTTCATTTTGGTTTGTAACGTACACTTGTAAATTTTTATAATGTTGTGACATATTGTGCAGATTGGTTGATTGGGGGAGGGGAGAGCTCATGTAATTCAGACAAGCAATAATTACTAGGTCAAGAAATAGGGCAATTAAAAAATGATTCATGGCAAGTAGGAGTGAGACATTTACATTCTGAAAATTAATTATGGGACATTTTATTTAAATTATAATCAGGAATAAAAAGTTGAGGGAAAAGAAAGAGGTTCAGGGTAATTTTATATGTACTCATCGTGAGTACAAATTAGTAAAGATCTTAGATTCAACTAATGTGCCAGGGCCCATTAAAGAGATTGGAAAACCTCATTTCAGTGTGACTGAACGGCTTCAAATTTTAACCTCCAAACTTCTATATAATCAAATGTAGAGAGTGTGTATGTCTTGATGAATCCATGTATATGTCCATGATGCAAGACTGCAAAAGCTGTGGACACTTGATTTTACAGGGTTGACAGTGATGTGTTCTGTTGGCCAAAGCAAGTGTGAAAGCTCTTATAAAGTCCTCATGTCTACAAATTATGAAGAAGAAATTATTCAATGTTGACTTAGGCAGCAACTGTCTCCAGCTGGCAATCCACTTCTTGTGAGTGCATCCTTAGAAGCTGGCTTGAACTCTGAAGGTCTGAAGTCTCACAGCCTTGGTCTTTGGCCTTTGAGGGCCCTGATTATTACTGCTCTTATTGGGCTCCCATTTAGTCCTTCCCTTTTTACTCTTTGGCTCACTCTCCATCCTCCTCATTTCACCATTAAACTTGTCTGTCCTGGGCCTTATTATCTTAACTTGCTCTCACCGTTGCAAACTTCCTTCGTGCTCACTCTGATGACAGCCTAATTGATAAGGACTGGTATGTGGGGGGCCCTGGCTTGCCCTATCTGGGGGGACCTGGCCTGCCCTTGATTATTTATTAGGCATTAGGGCAATTGGCATGATTTCGGTGTGAGCTCTGGTGATCTCATAACTCATAGGATGAAGCTAATATACAGCAATTTTAGATTCAGTAACAGATGAATGGGAGATCATTGGCCTTTCAATTTGCAAGTCTACTCTTCCCATGGCTAATATTAGAAATCTCATTTGATTTCAAAATGGCGATATAAAAGACAAGGTTTTAGATTTGACGACTAGAAATCCTACACTGAAATTGCTCAGAATGTGTTTGCTGGAACCAGATAAAATTCCTTCCGGTGGCTGGTAAACCTCTCCTAGGGTAGCAAATTTAAGGAATAGAGTAAATGCCATTATCAGATATTCAATTTCAATATTTAAAATAGGTGATTAAATGCAATGCATAATCTCTGAAGCAGTTTGTAGAAGTAACCAATATCAGTAATGGAATTGGGATTAAAAAGGATTCTCTTTGCTGTGAAAAAGCGTTTTCAGATATTCATCCAGTAAGTTCAAAATGCAGTAGTTAGCTTCAGGTTTTTAATGTGTTGTTTATTTAGCAAATGGGGGGGGGGGCGGGAAGGCCCATAATCAACCGATTTTGCTTAAAGGAGGAAAAAATGATTTCTGTTTTAGTCTATTCACAGTGACTTCCCCAGGAGAAAGACTGATGTAGTCAGCCACAAACACTTTACTCAGCTGCTGGGGCTTAAAAATGTAGGCACTTTTAAAGGGAACAACTTAATTTAATTACAACTTTCATTTAGTTTACCATGCTGTTTGGAATCGTCGGAGTTTTCCAAAATGATGGATGATTTCCAATATCCCAGCCATAATTTCAGCCTTTGTTAAAGCTTAGGTATAAGACTGACATCATCTTTATAAATTTACCATTTAGTTAATCCACTCTTGCAGATTGATTAGTGGCTAAAATCCAAGCATCTCCTTAAATACCCAAATGATACTACAATATCTCAAAATAAATGGCCATGCTAATTTTGAATGCAGAAAGGCATATTGACTTGTGAAAACACTGAATTGACATCAGTTGCCTTTTAATTATGTGTGGAAGTTATTGCACTTTACATAATTCATTCAGCAGGCATGCTGTACAATATAGTATTTAGACTTAGACTTTCTACCTGTAATCTAAGGGTAGTGTTCTTGGTAGGTAGTGAGAGATCCAAGAGTAAAGATTTCTAGGTACTGATCGAGGACTCACTGGAGACACATCTTTTAACATAACCATTTGCATAGTTTCCACAAATACAGTTAATTCTTTATTAAAGAGATATTATGAAGAGATATTAAATCTCTACATGGAAGTTGAATCAACATTTTACTGAGAATATCCTTATATTAAATATAAGCTAGGAAAGTTGGGTAAACATACAATAAAGATACTTTTTTAAGGAGATGAAAGGGAATTGCTGTGGTTACTAGTACTTCCTATTAAAACTGTATAAATTAACCTAAGGCCCAGGGATTTTTACGTGCTGGTCCATATAGTCTCATCACTTTGAGCCTAAGCAGACTAATAGGGGTGCTATAGGCATTCAAAAGTTGTATTGAGATTTTGATGCTTGACTTTAAGTACTAAGTAAGGCAGGGCAAGCACGGTTTTTTCTTCCTTTATTTTCTTCCTGCATAAATTTATTCATTTTACTATGAAACCGAATACTCAGTTAAGACTGTGTTACCTCTCTTACTCCCCAATTCCTGTTCTCCAAACTTACATTATTAAAATGACTGTATTTTGCCACATCTAGAAGAATGTGGAATGTATCTATCTTCTTTCTCTTTTCCTGGTTTTGCCATTACTGTCCATTAACGTGAAGGTCGGGGAGAGAAGACCAGGTTTGGCTAACATGAGAGTGAGTGGGGGTGAGGCCTGACTTGTGCTCTGGCAATGAAGGAAATATTCCTGGAGAAAGGAAGTGTGCTGAGAGATCTTGGACCACAGCTCTGGATTCTGGAAGAAGAAACTGGCAGCAAGGAACTCTCATTACCCATAATTCCGGGAATGGGCTTCATCCAGCCTCAGCTATGAATGAGCCCTCTATTGTTATTCCATTAATAGCGACGAACAGTTTTGAATGTAAGTGCTGGATGAACATATCTTGTCTAATTTCAGTATGTTTAATATCATTAGGAGATCTATCAAGAGGATGTACAACTGGAATCAGATCTTCTTAACCTCTAGTAATATATATATAGAGAGAGAGCTGGAGATACCAGGAACATCTCAAATGAAGGGAGTGGTCACCACAGTGGAGGGAAGCTGAATACAGCTGTCTAGTGCACTGTTGTGTTGGCTCAGACCATTAAAGTGCCTGGTGGATAATAGCTGCTCCACAAAAATACATCTCCACGTTGTCTGGGACTGGTCACTTCTATTATCTTTGTTTAGCTCAAGGCAACATGTAGCTTTGACCTAGGAACTTTTTGAGGTTCATGGCTCTGAGTCTCAGTGGTTCTGTTTCATTTGATTTACAGAGTACTTTTCAGCATTAACTTTGCAATGAAGGAGGCTTATTCCCAGAAGATGTTTTAGCCAGGGGTATACTTGTCATGATTTATGACCGGAGCAAATAATAAAATATATAAAACCACATATGATGGGGCCCATTAAGTTATTTCTAGATAACTTTGCTCCTAAGTTAAACTGGCTGTGTTTTTCCATGTCTATGTCTGATAAGTAGATTTATCTCAACATCAGGCTTTCACAAGATTAATAATCCCTCTTTGTTAAGAGAGTCTGTTTTAAAATTGAAGACAATGATACTGATGTGGATTTTATAAACATGTGTGAAATAATATGCTTTCATCTGTTTAAAGCATATCTGATATTATAACTATACTTTTAATCAGATGTCTTACAGAAATGGGAAGTATACTCAGTAAGAAAAAAAAGTGGTTAGGCTAAAAAGATTTTTTCTTTAGCTAGAGTAAATACTGTGCTCTCAAAGCTGTAACCTGAATTATTAGTGCATATAAATCCATCTTCTTAATTAAATGGGGCCTTTGGCCATTGAACACCAGTGTATGGACAGAGTTAGTTACTAAATGTTATTATGAGGCTGGCCTGGCCACATAATCCATTAGAGGTAGGATTCAGTTATGTTGGTAGCAGCAAAGTGATTTTTATGGTTGTAAGAATCTTCTCTTTGTTCTGTCAGTATCAATTATTTCAGTACTAATAAAAATCTAAAAAAGGGGTCAAGTTTATGATCTGTGCTTTGGATGGATAATTTGTAACATTTTTATCCAATAAGCCAAGAGTTTCTTTTTTTCTGGAAAGGAACCGCATTGTATGGTTTGTCTGAGTTACCTCAGCGTGTGAGCATGGAGAAAGTGAGCATGATATCATGGTATTATAATGTTAGAAAGTTTCATTGAAGGTCATGAATGGACATTAAAATAATAAATATGCACTTATGATAGTATATCTATATGTGTTTAGGATCGCAGTAGTGAATAGTACATATTTTCCTTGGGAATTTTATCAGTGTCAATCAATTATGCTTAAAATTTTGGAAAAAGAATCTATAGTAATGTGTTAAGACATATGATAAGCAGTGAGAGGAAATCCGTGTACGCATTCAAAGTTTTGGTCCTCCTTTCAGATGAAACGCCAATAAATTACTGAAAAACAACTTCTTAAAACCACAGTGCAAAGTCAGTCAAGGCCAGAACTGGTGTAGCATGGTGGGCGGAACAGTGTAACTTGTTTTGTAATATTAAACAGCATCCTGAGAGGGTAACAAGAGGTTGTGCATGTATCTATTTTGCAATTCATGGAGCCCCAGAATTCAGGGTATTTGGTAGCACTTCCTAAAACCCCGGAAATGTTAAGCGTCTATTTAATACTATTGCTTCTGTGTGTGTGTGTGTGTGTGTGTGTGTGTGCGTGAAACTGTGTCCACACACCATGATGATATTGCTAAGACATATAATGAGCTGGGCAAACAAGACTTATGGCAAGAAGGAGGGTATAGGAAATTGAGTAGTAGTCTCTCTCACGTAAGCCCAAAGAGCTGAATTTTTCAAGATTGGTATGTTTTGATAACAGGCAGTGAGATGGCTAAAGGATGCAGATCTATATACTTTTCTAGTAATAATGGAGGATGGGGGTAATTACACTGTCCACATCCAAGAACAGATGGAGACTGTAGGAGGAGTTTGTAAATTTAGAGGAAGGAAACCAGATTGAGTGGGTGAGTTGGGTTATAGAAGTTATCTAAAGGCATAGGTCCTTTAGAGCTATCAGAAGGCCAGAAAGGAAAACAGACCAACTCTAGACCCATCAAATGGTTATATAAATTCAATTTCAGGAAATGTGTAAATGAACAGGAATATTAAATTATTGGTTATGGCTGGAGGTATGAAATTAAAGTATAGATTATTTGTATATGCCTTGAGACAAAGAAAGGTGATACTTGCATGTAAGAATATAATACTGGCGTAGATTGTTAACTGTAGAAAAAAGAGTGGCTTAAAGGACATTATTAGGATAATTGACAAAATTTGAATATAGACTGTGTATTACTTAGTTTTGTCTATCCACATTAATTATCCTTAATTAGTGAAATGTACTATGACTGCATAAAAGAACATCCTTGTTCTTACGATATATATTGAAAACTTAGAATAAAGGGCCATAAAGCTTGCAACTTACTTTCAAATGGTTCGGCAAAATGATAACAGTGATAATATCATACTGAGAAAGAGAGCATAGAGCATATATGGCAAAATGTTAGCAACTGGTATTTCTAGGTGAAGGATGTATGGGTGTTTATTAAGTTAACTTTTGGAAAGTTTAAAATATATCGAATAAAGTAACTTTTTTAAAGTTTAAAATATATCAAATAAAAGGTAGAAAAAATAGATACAACTACCAAAAAAGATTACTGATAGTAATAGTAGTATAGTAGTAATGATAATAGTAATCATAAATGTATACTCAGCTTTTTAGGTGAGTGAAAGATTTGATATGCAGAAGTACCCAAAGTCAGAATACTTATGATGGAGACACTAGAATAGAATGTTCCCTATGAAGTTCTGAGGTTAATTTAAATATGTCCATATGAGTGTATGCCTACTAGCAATAGAAGACTCTCTTGGAACATTTTCTTAAAGAGCAGTGAACTTTGCAAATCATCAAACATATGCTTGAACTGTGTTGCAGATAATATTGTGATGTATGAAGAGGAGAAAGAAAGAGAAAGAAAGAAAGAAAGAAAGAAAGAAAGAAAGAAAGAAAGAAAGAAAGAAAGAAAAGAAGGCTCTTCTAAATTGTATCCATTAGGAGTGTGACGCATTAGGGATTCTAATTGGATGGGAAGGTTGATGTTAATGATCGGAATAGAGTGTAATTGAAAACGTGTGAATAAAGAAGAGACTTCAGTAAGCGTAGAAGAAAATGGGAGAAAAATGTTCTAGGTAAGAGTAATATTTAAAACCCGTAGAGCGTCTCCTACTTCATATACACAAGGCCACTGAGCGCTCTGATCTAGCATGGTTTTAGATTTCATGGTCCTCATTCTCTTTGGGAAACAATTCCGTTACTATCTCGATGACCAGAAGACCCTTTGGTGGCAAATTGTCTTGGTCTTCTATCCTCACTATGCAGTCTTTGTGGGTCTTTTTCTCCTTCTTTTCTTTTCTTTGTTGTACGCTTAAAATGAAGGCAAAGGACCTGCAAAGGGTCAAGGAAACCCATATTTTAGTTTTTACTTCCTCAATTCAGCCATTCATTAACCCCATTCATATTTTACAACATTTCTTTTTTATCATGTGCCCCTAGAAATCATTTTGACCTCTGTTTGACAGAGCTTATATTCTGAGTCCATTTATTATTTTCAATTTCATTTTCCTTTCTCTCTGTTTCTTAAACCTCCTTTGGAGTACCAAGGCACTTTCTCTTTCAAAAATCTCAAGCTATCTATCTTTTAAAGGGATCTGATGAAGAGTAGTCTGGATTTCACAGGGAAGTGGCTTTTGCCAGTGCCGTAGTAATAATTATAGACCAGGTAGGCAGAGGAAAATAAATCTCATCTGGATAAATACAGTGCTTTAAAAATACAAACAATGAATGCTACAAAATTGGAAGATGGGTTATTTGACAAAACAAAAATTGCAGAGGAGTTAGTGCCTAATTGCATGTTCAGGTCATAGAAAAGCAACAACTACAACAAAACAAAAGAAATTAGGTGAAGAAAAAATGAACACTGTAGTTTTTTTTTAAAAAATACATTAAAACTCAAGAAAATGATAAAGGAGAACATTGTTCCTTTATCAGATGGGAAAGGAAAACTCTTAACTGATGACATACAAAAGGTAGAGACTTTTAATAAGTATTTTCTTTACCTCTGTCTTCACACCAAAAGGTCATCTTTGATCTAATCACTGGAATAGCCAACACCTGGGCTGGGAGGGCAGAAAATCATGATAAAAGAAGGAATGAACTAGAGAGTGTGTTAAAAAAAAAAAAAAAAAAGTTGTTCAAATACTGGGCTTGGCAAACTTTAATATATAAATGGAATTCTTTTAAGTATGGGGTGTCAGTTGTCTCCTTCTTTGGGGGCTTTTGGTTTATATGAAACATACAATCTCTTTCAATTAAATAATAAATATAGGTTTTGTATGTGCAGAGCCTAGAGGAAATCAGACATAACTAGAGGTAGCCCCAAATCTCAAGAAATTTGCACACAATAAGCTGGTCTTGGGTAAGACTTTCTAATAAAATGATGTAATGTGATTTATTTATAAAATTATTCATAAAAGATGCACAACTAGCTAAGTAAAGTCCTCATGGGTTCAGAGATACTTATCAATGATTTTAAGCAACCTCAGGGAATTTGTATCAAGTTACTTAAATATTAGTTTTAAAGTAGGATTCCCCTTCCCTTCTCTTCCCTTCCCTCCCCTCCCCTCCCCTCCCCCTGCCCTCTCCTGCCCTCTCCTGCCCTCTCGTCTCCTTTCCTTTTTCTTTCAGGAGTTAGATGGGGAGAACAACAAAAATTTGATCAAGTGAACAGGAACAGAAACAAGAAGCGGTGGCTTGAAGTGGGAAACCACCCAGAGTGGTAACTAGTTAATGACTAAATCAGAGTCCAGGATAACATCCAGGATTTGCCAGTATCATTATTTACAGAGTGGTTCAAGTTTATGGGTGTAAAGACAGTACCTTCTTTGGTTCAGATTTTCCAACTTCCTAGGTAGAGTGAGGGCTCTGTTCCTAGTCTACCACCTAGGATCCCTTTCCCTAGCATATAACCATCTGAAGTTAAGTTACCAGTGACTTCCATGCAGTCCAATCCTATCTTCCCTTCTCTTCTTAACTCTTAGCATTGTTCAACAACATGGACTGCTCCTTCCTTGAAGCATTTTCTTCTCTTGACTTTGGTAATGTCATGCTCCTTGTTTTCACACTATTTCACTGGCTGCTCCTTCTAGGTGTCTTTGATTAATTTCTCCTCTGCTCAGTATGGAAGCATTGGAATTCTTGAAGACTCTCCTGTACGCTCTTCTCTTGTTAGGATATGCTTTCTCTCCAGGTTTGGCCTTTTGATTCTGTAGCTTTAAATACGATCTGTAAATGAAAGGCTCTCAAATCTTTGTTTCCCGATCTGACTTCTCTCTAAAACTTCAAACTCATATTTCCAATTATCTACTTTAAAGCTTCTCGTGAATATCTAATAAGCATCTGAATTTAATGTGTCCTAAGAACAGCTCTTTATCATTGCCACCCAGATCTTTTCATATCCAATCTTTCCATTGCAGTCAATTTCATCAACACACCCAGTTGATGAAATGGGTACAGCCAGCATTTATTCTTCCTCTCTCCCTCTCATATCCAATTCATAATAAGTCCTGTCAACCCAGTCTCTAAAATATCTTCTGAATCCATCTATTTCTTTCCACCTTAGTCCAGGTCATCATCCTCTCCTGCCTGGATCATTGCTGCCTAACGTGGTTTCTCTGAATTTTACTCTTACTCCCTTAAAATCCATTGAGCTTGAGAGCCAGAGTATTCTTTTTTTTTTTTAATCTCTCTTTGTTTTTCATGTTTATTTATATATTTTGAGAGAAAGAAAGAGTGCAGGCGAGGGAGGGGCAGAGAGAGAGAGGGGGAGAGAGAATCCTGAGAAGGCTCCACGCTGTCAGCACAGAGCATAACGTGGGGCTTGATCTCACGATCAAGAGATCATGATCTGAGCCAAAATCAAGAGTCAGATGCTTAATCAGCTGAGCTCCTTAGGCCCCCCAGGATCCAGAGTATTCTTTTAATACATAATTCATATCACGTCCCTCACCTGCCTAAAACTTACCAATGGCTTCCTATTGCAATTAGAATAAAACCTATATTCTTTGCCTTAGTTTTAGAACCTCCAGTTTACCTCTCTGTCCTCATCTTACACCACTATCCTCTCATCTCTGCACTCCAGCCATACTTTTTCTCCAACATGTCATGTTCATTCCTAGGGTAGGGTGCTCTGTCTGCCTTGAACACTCTTCTCCTTGATCATTGTGTAGTTGTTTCTTCTTGTCACTTATATCTCATCTGAAATGTCACTTCCTCAAAGGGGACTTCGCTCACTTCTCAAACACCCTGTTATGATAACCCATTGTTCTAAATCAGTTATCTCCATAGCACTTGTAACATTATTGCTTATAACTATAAATTTACTTATTTGTTTATGCATTTTCTTTATTCATTTGTTTCTCGATTTATTTCTTCACTCATTTTCACCTCACACTAGAGTAAAAAGCCATGGAGAGTAGGGAGTTTTTCAATACTGGAAGAGTCATAAAAGAGTATCTGATACATAATAGGTACTCAAGAGACATGTGTTGGATAGAAAAATAAATTAATGGATAGATAAATATTAATATATTTTGACATAAACCCTTAGGCCCATTTTAGACTATGCATATCTCCCTGTCAACCAGAGTTTGAGTTTCTTGAAGTTTGAACACCTGTCTAATGTCCCTATGGATGAGGGCATAAAAGATGTGCTTACCAAATTTGTAATTGGAAAAGCAGGGAAGGATAACTTCCAGGATGGAGGTAAAAAACAAAATTAGGATTCAAAATTATTGCCACATTGCATTTTACACATCAATATAATACTTTTTATTAAAGAAGTATTGTTAAAATCTGGGATTATATATTGGATGGAAAAACCAGTTGAAATTAAGAAAATTAAATGCAGAGAGTCTTGAGTCCTGTATTTAGAGTTGAAAGGCGAGCTGCACAAGCCTAGGTCAATGGAAACTTGATAGTGATGAATGTGAAGAAGAACTGGGGGGTGAACTGAGGATTAGGGAGGCTTGGGTCCCCAAGGAACACAGTAGATGTCCTAAATCTCTATCTGTAATCCAATACTTTAATGCATAGTTAAGACATGTCCCTTTCTGTGAGAACTCCCATGATATTTTCAGCCTGGAGCCTCTCTCCTATCTGAATCCTTAGAAGATTTTGTCCCTATCTATAATGATAACTACTGTTTACTGCATTCTTTTAATATTTGTGTACGTGTCTTAATCTCACCTCCTAGATTGTAAACTCCTTCAGAGGAGGCACTGTGTTTTGTTTTAATTGCTCTGTTCCACGTAATTTTTTTACAAATTGGAGGACGCTCAGTAAATATTTACTTTGTGAGTGAATGAAGAAGTAGCAGATAAAGCTAAATTATGTGAGTATATACATTTAAAAAAAATAGTGTAACTACAAGAGCACCATCATTATAGAAACAAAGGCTATTGAGGAATTTTTACTTAATATATGTGTGTCTAGATTTGGAGAGAATGGTAATCTCTGTAAGGAGTAATGAATTTAATAAGAAGGAAGAAAAGGTATTTCTGAAACATGGTACTATTCTAATTGGCTTAAAAGTAAATTTTTAAAAAATGTTTATTTATTTATTTTGAGAAAGAGAGGGAGAGAGAGAATCCCAAGCAGGCTTCTCCACACTCAGCATGGAGCCCAATGTGGGGCTCGATCCCATGACTGTGAGATCATGACCTGAGCCTATATCAGAGTTGGATGCTTAACTGACTGAGGCACCCAGGTGCCCCTGAAAATTTTTTTTAAGAAACTTTATTTTAGAGGATTAATTTTATGGATCGATTGATGTAGATAGGTAGGTAGGAAGGGAGGGAGGGAGATAGATAATTAGAATATATTGAAATATTTGGTCAATAATTATATTATTTCCCTGTGAAGTAATAATCTGGGACCACTTCATGTTTTTAAATTGAATGTAAATAGTTAAAATCTCAAAAAACTCTTATTCATATTATTGTTTTTCAATAACTTGTTAATTTCCACATTTGGCCAATTTTAATTCAGTGATAAAATTTAATTGCAGTTTATTATTCTAGTGTGATTTGTAAAGCTTAATTTTATATCTATTATCAGTGTATGTTCATCAAATTATAAAATAAATAACATTCTCACTGACAGCATAAAAAAGGAAACACTTCTTCATTATTGAGAATGCAGTTAGAGTTCCTGCACTGTTGAGTTTATGTGAGATGCTTGTGGACTTTAAAGGAAATATTTAAAATCTTATAGTGAGCCAGCTAACCAGTGGCCAAAACTTAATTAAAAAATTACGTTGATTGTAATTTGTAGTCAGGACTCAAATTGGCCATAAACACATGGTGTAGGCCAGTATTAATTTTCTCTTTTGACTGCTTGATACAATGATGTAATTTTATTTCACTGTGTAGGATGAAGAATGAGAAAATAAAACCATAACTCTGTCACAGAGCTGCAAGCCCACTGGGGATGGGGACTTGATCTTATTCACTGTTGTATTCCAAAGGCCTGGCCGTGCTTTTATGTACAGTAAACACCTGTTACCAAGTGCTCCCTTACATAAGAACTCAGATATAATGTGAGTGGAGAATAGCGTTCCTCATCCTCCATTCTTCTCTCATTAGTTTCGTCACAATGAGATTCAGTCTTTGCTACTCTCCTTACAGACTTATGATTACCTACTTAGAGATTGTCTGTAGTTGAGAATCATTAATGAATTTTTTGAAGGAAGAAGTGAGTTAGTTGAAGCAGTTGATGGACATTGGCTGTTTATAGCATACAGAGTGATGCCAAAAATATACAAGACCCAGCTTATAGCCTACAACGCAAGTTAAATGGAGATGCATTCCTGTTTGTAACTTTATTTCAGTCTGTGGAGATGATGGCCCCTTCGCACTTTATGCTCGTTTTTTATATCTGGAGAAAGAGAAAAGCATTGCTGGTAGGGCGGTGTTCTCCTGTTGAACATGACATTTCACACACCATCGACATTAGGCAAGGACCTTCTGTGATCATGATGGATTAGACAAAAACTAGACCACTCTGTACTCATATGTGAACTTGGGCAAAGACATGAACATTTTGAAAATCAGAAAAAGCCCAAATATTTCCCATCTTTTTAAAAAACTAATCACAACTTTTTGTTTTTAACCAATCACATTCTTCTTCTAGGTAAGAATTTTTAAGATTCCCAATCATAGAATGGCTTCTGCTCCCTGACAGTATCCAGCCCAGAGCCAAATCCTGCTTTTTTTAAACTTTCCCCAAAATCACCTAACAGAAGTCCACGTCCTTTAAGTTATTTCTAACATATTTGCTGAGACTCCTCACAGTGAGGCAGTAAACTCACATTTGTTCAACAACAGGTGTGTTCCAGATGGTCTTTGACTGAAGATCATTTGACAGTATTAAGAGCCTAAAGACTGTGGAGTGTGTTAAAATTTAATTGTGTTGCTTTTTACATATATGCCAATATTTTTCCCAAAGAGAGTCTCTGGAAGGCAGTGAAATTTTGAATTAGAGAAAAACTAAAGCTTCAAATGTATGCATAATTGTAGTTTGTATAATCAACCAGGATTACTCTCACATGGTATATTTCCATAAACTGTTTTTGAAATACTAAGCTATCAACATGATATAAGCTATGAGTTGTAGTTCCAAACACTTGGTCTATTGAGTGTTAGCTTTTCTGTTAAGGGGTTTGCCATAAATCCAAATATATCATTTTAAGCCACTAACACGCCATCACTGAAAGAATCACAGCAGAGAATATATCCAAGTTTCAAAAACTTATTTGTCTGAAACAGCTGCTCCTGACCTTCCATGGGTATTTGGAGACTCTTGGAATTTTTATAAGATTATATTTTGAATAAGTACAGGCTTAATGTGCCTCTATTGCCCCTACTATTTTGAGTAGTTAACAACATTATCCTTTTATTCTTTTTCTCTGGTCAGTAGAATAATTTCCCTGTTCCATCTCTTTATCCATATAATGCACTCTAGAGAGTGCTTAAACATTTTTAATCATTAGATAATCTTAAAGGGAGTAAAAAAAATTGTGTTTAAATTACAAAACACAGTTATTCTTATGTGTGTAATACAACACTTGATTGTATTTCAACATAGATTGGTAGAAAATATTAGAATATAGAACAGTTTTTTAGTAGGTGCTTTTGTCGATATTATTTTCTTATTCTCATGTTATAAAGTTTACCTTCATCAGGGAGAATATTTAAAACAAAACAGAAAATGTTATTTATCTTTTACAGTACAGTGGCACATACTGTTTATGTATATGCTTACTCCACTTTAAAATGTGAAATGGCAATGAAGACATTCCGGAGAAATGTTACAGAACAGGGGGTAAAAGGATAACTTCTGAAATTGGGGGATGGCTTACAATATTTATGATTTTACACTGGAAAGATGATATCCAAGAGCACATAGGATTTCCCTCACGGAGTATGGAAGAACGTTGGACATAGCTGACGTGGAAACACTTAGAGCTCTGGAGCTGAATCGTTTCCTTAAAACCCAAGAAAGTCTGGTAATAAGAAGGGTACTTTTAAGAGTGTAAAAGGAAGTATCAATGGGCAGTATTTATGCCTCAACTTTGATGAGCTTTGATGATGATGATGATGATGATGATGATGATGAGAACATAAAAAATGTAGAATATAGTAAATGTTTGGGAGAATCTAACAGCTTGTATGGAAACCATACTAAAACACATTGAATAACTAGTAATAAATAACTATTTAAATGGATAGATGTTTGGTGAAAAGGAAAATAGGTGGTTAGGGCAGAGAGGAATGAGGGAGGGCTAGATTAGTATGGAAAGACACCATGACCTGAGACTGGGCTTGAACTGAGCCTTAAAGAACAGACGGGGTTCTTAGAGATGCAGAACCTGGGAAGGGAATCAGTCACGCGATCATCAATATTGTGATGCACAACATCATCACCATTAACAAGCACCTTAACTTATGATTTCTTTAAGGTATTTTACTAGGTACTGTGGGAGACAGAAACAGGCACTGATGTTTATCCATGAGGAATTTACAACTTTAAGGGGTTTGTGGAGTTTAGAAGCGTTTTTAATAAAGTTGCAGAAACTATGCACAATTACAGAACAAAATGGGGGCATCACGCCTGTCAAGCAGCAGAATTCTAGGAGGAATGACACATATATCTGACCGGATGTGATATTTTTTGTTCTTACATTTCAAAGTATTTATATAAAAGAGAAGAAATGTGATCTCAAATAACCATTCAGTCATGGTTTTCTTATATCTAAAATAAAGACACCAAAGAATTGGACCTTTGAGGACCTTTCCAGATGATTGCAGTTTTTTGTTCTAAGTTTATCCATATGCAACATATGACACAAAAGAGTTACCTTTTTAGTGGTGTTGATTGTATGAAAATTGAGTACTAATCGTATACATTGCTGCGTGGTATTTTTAGCTTTGTTTCCAGTTAAAGAATAATTTGTGCGGGGCATCTGGGTGGCTCCGTCAGTTAAGCATCTGACTCTTGGTTTCGGCTCTTGGTTTCTCACGGTTCATGGGATCCAGCCCTGCGTCGGGCTCTGCACTGACAGCACAGAGCCCGCTTGGGATTGTCTCTGTCCCTCTCTCTGTCTGCCCCTTCCCTGCTCGCTCGCTCTCAAAATAAATAAACTTAAAAAAAATAACTTGTGTTGAACATTGGACTAGACCATTTGGTGCTCCTGATGAATCAACCAACACCAGACTAGTACCTGCCATTCAGACTTTTGAAAAAGCGAACTACCAACACTAGTACATTCTCTAAGTTTTAAAAACTGAGTAACCTTAGTATATGGCTCTTCTCTTCAGTCTGCCCACGAAGACTGTCTTTAAAGTCTGCCTAGGGGTTGATAACGACGAAAAGAAAGCTTCAAATGTGGACCTCATCACACCGCACAACCCCAGAATTGTCTTAATTGGAGTATGCCTAGGAAGAGTGCTGTATTTTCGTGTGGCAAGTGATATTGGGCAATGTTAGCCAGCTGTCATTCACCCCCTTTATTCACAATACCGTGGACCTTTTGAATCCCCTCCACCTTCTGCCTTCACGTCAGCTTTCCCCACTTACCGTCTCAAAGATGGAATCACACCTCAGAAAGAGACAAGGTGCCAGTTCTTGTCTTGTGAGTTGCAAGAGCAATTGCAAGCAAGCCTGCAGCATTGATGAATTTGTGAAGAAGATAGGAGACCCACGCAAAGCTTCCTTCAACTCTGCCCCTCAAGATAAAATAACTTTACGGATGGAGGAGAAATGATGCGTGGTTAAACAATAATCTCTGAGAGGAGAGCGGATCACAATTTCCCCTTCCCTCAGTCAATGCCGGGAGGTAGATTTTTAATGGAGTCCCCCACTAGGTTAATTAAGAGAGTTTGTTTTCCTAAGTAGAGCCCAGGAAGTCATCAAGACCCAGAGACAGATAAGCCTGTTAGCCTCACTGTTTTGTGATCCCCTTACCCTAGGAGAGAATTATAATGATCTCCATGTATCTGACAGGGTACAAGTAGTTGGAAACATTCACCTGTTTGGACCAGGAGCTTTGAACCAGAAGAAGGGAACTCCCAAGGGATGTTAGCTAGCATGGCTAAATGGCACTAAAGACAAGTTGCCTTCTCCCCCAAATTCTCCTACTACTCCCAGTGACTGTTCACTAATATGCTCCCTGGAACTTAGATGGAACCCTGTATTGGTTAACTTGATGTTGCTGTCAGCTGGGAGGTTAGGATTTGAAAAAAAATAAATATAGTTATTGAATATTAAATACAATAGTAAAAACTTCTGCAGTGCTTACTGTGTGCCAAACACAATCCTAAGGACTTTATAGAGACTAAAGACTTGCATGAGACAGTTATGATCATTATCTCCATTTTATCAGACACCCAGAGAGGTTTAGAGTTTTGTCCCATGTCACACAGGCAGTAAGTGACAAAGCCAGGATTCAAATCCAGGTAGTCTGTATCAGCCTATACTAAACTACTTCTCAAAGATGTGTAAAAGAATAAAGTATTTCTGGCAAGACTGAGTCTGCGTCCTGTATTTCATATGCATAGGCCTTATTTTGGAGGGATGTTGTGAAAAGCAATCTCTGGCATTCATTTCTGGAAACTCTGGTCCCCAGCTGTGCTGAAGACGCTGTTTATTATATTACAGTGTCCTCTCTGGAAGACTAGGAAAGTAATTTCTCCTTGTTTTAGCCCTGGAAATATTTGGGCTTCTCCTGAGCAACTACTTTGTTTGTATTTTATAGAAAAATCAACTGTATAATCTCATTTCTCTGTTTTCATTGGCTACTCTGTAGCTTAGAGCCAAACGTCGAGCTTGCTATTGGCAAGTTTCTATAACTTCATGACCTGCGTTGCGTGCACACACTGTCCTGTTCTGTCCCAACTTTCCCTTTGCTTTGCTTTTCTGCCTATTTTAATTTACTTTATCTGTCAGTAATGTGCATATCTTAGTGAAACACCTTAAATCCTTACTGAGAAAGGCAGGTTGTAAATACATGCAAATATTATTTTCTGTGCTTTCAATCCACATCACTTTTAGATCTTACTTGGTCAGCAGAAGAAGCCCAATGCTCACTCTATAGCAGTAATGCCATTCCTTCATTGGCATATTTTCTCCAATAGAGGACGGGAGGGGTAAGCTGTGAAGGGCACGGTGTGCTTCCTAGTCCCTACTCTCCATTCTTGAGCCCGAGGACTATGCTGAAAGGAAAGATTGACACATGGGAAAGAGTAGTTTAGTGGCTAAGTATATGGGCTCTGACATCAGAACTGGTTTATAGATGAGTTTTGCTACCCACTGGCAAGTGACATTGGGCAAGTTACCTAATTTCTCTATGCGTCAGTTTCCTTGTCTGTAAAATAGAGCTAAGGTAGTAACCCACATTCATGTAGTTATAGTGGGCATTAAATTAATGTAAGTAGACAACTGTTGCCTTTGATAGATGCTCATGGCCAATAAATGGGGCAAGAGAGTTGGAGAATTGGAGACAGAGTCTTCTGAACTTTGGTATCCAAGAGCATATTCCTGATGTAACTTATGCAGGGCCACCAAAAAGTAGGTAAACAATATATAGAGATTGCATTTGCCATAATTCATATGTATTGTCCAATCTTTCGTAAGCCTAAAGTGCAATTTTTTATTTGAATTTTCACATGTTCTTTTAAGCATTAGAATTGCAGGGGAAGAAGGGATCCTAAGTCCATTGACACAGGTGAAATCAATAACCCCACACAAACTTTGATTTCAAAACTGTCAGAGAAGGAAGTGAACTTGTATTCTCCCTGAGTAACATAATGTAAGAAATACATTTTCTCTTTCAAGAATTTTTTTCCTCAGGCATTGAGATATTCCTATAAAATATTTGTTAAACTTGACTTGTCTTAAAAATATGAACACATAAATATATTTGAGCACCTCAAGTTCATTCTAAACATCTTTCAAGAAATTGTTGAGCTGATAAAAGGTACACGATAAACGCCCTGCCCTCGAGGAGATTGTGACCCAGTACCGTAGGTAGACACGTGACTGAACAGTCATGCCAAAATACGCACGTGCGTGCACACGCGCGTGCACGTGTACAGTTGTAGTGCTATGAAGTCAGTGCCAACGTAGACATTTTCATGGAGGATCATGGTAACTACGGATTCGATTTGTGAGAATACGAGATGAGTAAGAGAAAGGAAGGGAGTGGGATAGAGAAAGGGAAAGAGGGAGAGGACAGGGACAACGTGGAAGACGGTATTGCAGAGATAACTTGTCATGTAGATCTTGAAATACGAGAAGACGTTTTCTGGTGTTTGCGCAGAGGATGGGGGGCGGGGGTAGGATTTCTGGCTGTGGAATAGAATATGTAAGGGAACCAAAGTCTTCTGGGGAGCTGTGGGCACGGCACAGCGTAGCAGTTGAAGAAGAGGTGAGTTTTGACTACCTATGGAGAGCAGAAAACTATTTGGAGAGTTTTGGCATTGAGATAAACACGATCAGATTTTCCTTTTAGAAGGGTAATAGTGCAAAATATGTCTTGAAAGAGAGTGAGGGTAGAGGAAGGAGAACCTTTGGGAGAGGGAAAGGGGAGGTGAAAGCATCTGCATTAAGGACTGTTTCTTGTCTCTATTTCAGTCTCACAAGTCTGCTATAGTTTCACCTTTTTCCAGGTGATTCTTTCTCCTGTCTTTCTCTAGCTCAGGGAAGGTCCTGGCTTCTTGCTATTGCTAATGAATGAATTGCACTCCGTCACCTTGTGCTCAATCCTTGCAATAAATTCACTCTACTTTAGGTTCTCAGAGTTGTATCTGTTTCCTGTTTTGACCCTGACTGATACACCATAGCAGTAATCCAGAGGAGAGGGTTGAGGGCCCTAACAAAGGAAGAGACAGTGCACATGCAGAGAAGAGAACTCATTTACAGAACAGAATTACAGAATTTGCTGACAGGTATGTGTGTGAGTCTGAGAGAGGGGAAGAATCGTGGGCATCCTGACCTTACTGGCTGGCCTACTTAACAGAAGTGATGTTAAAACTATACAAAATGGGGGCACCTGGGTGGCTCAGTTGGTTAAGCGTTCGACTATTGATTTTGGTTTCCGTATGATCTCATGGTTTGTGAGTTCAAGCCCTGTGTCAGGCTCTGTGCTGATAACGCAGGGCCTGCTTGGGATTCTCTCTCTCTGTTTTCTCTCTGCCCCTCCCCCACTTGCTCTCTTTGTCTCTCATAAATAAATTAATTAATTAAAAAACAAAACTATACAAAACAGGCATTGTGGGAAGACTAGGGGATTGGAGGAGACCTATGGTTGACTATTGGATATTCAGACATGTCAATAAGCAGATGGACATTGGAATGTGGGGCTGGAGTTTCATATTTGAAATATGTCAGCATATAGCAAGAGTTTACCATTATTTAAAATCTTGGAAGTGAAATCACTAGGGAGAAGGTACACAATGAGAAAGGACCAAGGACAGAACTTTACAGAAGTACAAATACAATGGGGAAAAGTGGACAAAGAGGAAAACCATGGTGGATAGTGTAAGAAAAGGCAGGAATTTCAATAAAGATTGATATTTGGAAAATACTAGGATGGATTTATTGTACGTGCTTAGTAAAAGGCCATTGGTCATTGACCAATTAAAGGTAGATGCAAAGTTTCTCTTTCTTTGTTTAAAATAACATTCTGATATACTCCTGTTCTCATATTACAATGAAGAGATTAAGGACAAGAAATAGAATCAGATGGCCAACAGACACATGAAAAGATGTTCAATATCACTGATCACCAGAGAAATGGAAATCAAAACTACAATGAGATATCACCTCACATGTGTCAGAATGGCTAAAATCAGCAATAGAAGAAACAACAGGGGCCGGCATGGATGTGGAGAAAGGGGAACCCTCTTACACTGTTGGGAATGCAAGCGGGTATAGCCACTATGGAGGACAGTATGGAGATTCCTTAAAACAATCTAAAAATGGAACTATCTTATGATCCAGCAATTGTACCAGTAGGTATTTACACGAAGAATACAAAAATACTGATTCAAAGGGATACCTGTACCCTGCTATTTATAGAAGTATCATCTGCAATAGGCAAATTATGGAAAGAGCCCAAATGTCCACTGACTGATGAATGGATAGAGAAGTTGTGGTATATACAGACAATGGACTATTACTCAGCAATCAAAAAGAATGAACTCTTGCCATTGCAATGACATGGATGGAGCTAGAGAGTATCGTGCTAAGTGAAATACATCAGTCAGAGAAAGACAAATACCTTATATTTCACTGATCCGCGGAATTTAAGAAACAAAAGAAATAAGCAAAGGGGAAAAAAAGAGAGAGGGAGGCAAACCACAAAACAGACTTAATTACAAGGAAAAAATGGAGGGTTGATGGAGGGAGGTGGGGGGGATCGGTTAAATAGGTGTTGGAAATTAAGGAGGTCACTTGTTCTGAGGAGCATTGGGTGATGTATGGAAGTGTTGAATCGCTATATTGTACACCTGAAACTAATATTACACTGTATGTTAACTAACTGGAATTTAAATAAAAAAAATTAAAAATAAATACATAAAGGGGTGCCTGGGTGGCCCAGTCAGTTAAGCGTCTGACTCTAGATTTCAGCTCAGGTCATGATGTCACGGTTCCTGGGATTGAGCCTCACCGAGCTGGGCTCTGTGCTGATACGTGCTGACAGCATGGATCCTACTGGGGATTCTTTGTCGCCTCTCTGACCATCACCTGTGCACACTCTCCCTCTCTCTATCAAGATAAATAAGTGAATGTAAAAAAATAAATACATTAAAAAAAATAACTAAATTAGTTGTCCCATTTTATCCAACTGCCATGGTGGTGAAGATAGGATTTGAACACAGTTTTGTCTAATTTCCAAAGTCTGGGTTACTTTATAAATAACTTTAAATGCCATCCTAATAAATCTGTATATATTTATATAGGCAATGAGAAACCACTCAAAGTTCTCAACAAGGTAATACGTGGCCAAAACCATGTTTGTAAAGAATAATCTGAGAGTAGTTGGTAAGAAAGATAAATAGATAGAGCCTAGAGAAAGTAAGTGAAGTTAGGAGACCACTAGACAAAGAGTGGTAAGAACCTGTCTTAGCGTATAAGGTTGCCCAATTTAGGAAAAACAGCAAAACCAGTATGCCCTGTTCAGTCAAGTTTTGAATTTTTGGTGTAAATATGCCCCCATGGAATTTGGGGACATTTTTATATTTTAAGACTGGTATTTACTTGGAATTCATATTTAATGGGTGTCCTGTATTTTATCTGGCAACCTGCAACACTGCAATGCCATTCTGATGCCAACTGCCTGGAGTTATTATCGACTCCACAGGTTGAGGGCACAATCTCCAACAAGATTTGTCCTTAGGTCAGATACCAGCTGCAGATTTGAGGGTTTTCACATTATCTGTACTTTGGACCAGTTGGGGGTTTTCCATGAGCCACTCATATGGATAATTCACTAGAGAATTTTCATTAAGAGAATTTATTATTAAGGACAAATCATTATCAGCCAAAGGAAGACACATAGAAAGCAAGGCCTGGGAGAGCCCTGAAAGTAGGGCTTCCCTGTCTTCTCCCCATGGAATCAGAACGCATCACCCTCCTGGCCCATCTATGTCACCAACCAGGAGCCTTACTTGAGCCTTGTGTCCATTGATTTTACTGAAGTTTCCGTACATAGGCATGATTGACTGAATCATTGAACCATGTAAGTGAACTCATTCTCCAGCCCCCATCTTATCCCCGGAGGTCAGGGGCCCTCTGTGAATCACAGAGATGCTCCTATCACTTAGGAAATTCTAAGGGCTTAGAATTCCCTTCTAGGAACCCGGGACAAAAACAAGACATTTATTATAATAATAATAATAATAATTATTATTATTATTGTTATTGTTATACAGCACAGTGCTAAGTGTGGTCATGGTAATGGAAGTGGAGAAATAGACGAGGAAGGAATTATACCACAGAAGAATCTAACTTGAAGCTCATTTTTAAATCTTTGGCGACTGGAAATATTTGAGGAAGTGCAGACTGGGATGGGAGAGGGAGAGTTAATAATGAGCTAAGTTTAGATGCTTGAAATTGAAGATACTGGTGGGAAATCATGATGTAAATTCAGGGTAGTTAGTGCAGAAATGCATACTGGAGGTTAGAAGAATTGTCAGGATTATATACTAAGTCAGAACTCCTTAGTGTGAATGGATCATTGGAGCTCTGAAATGTAGTAACACTGCTGTGGGAAAAAGCGTAATAGGAAGAAAGCAGACGCCCGTGTGTTATAGGAGGGAAAAGAGAAACCACAGACAAAGTAAAAATTGGTCCATCACACCCCATATTTTCTAAATTTTTATAGATTAATTTGACAGAACATTTTCATGTGAAATCATCTCTGTTGTCTCTTACAATGGTATTCATTTTTCAGAGCTTTTATACATTTATCCTGTAGTTTTATTTCTACCTATTTTTTGCCTGAATGTTTAGCATTGACACCTATTTTCTTTTAATTCTAAACATGAATTGGATTTTGCCCCAAATATATATAAATGCAGGGTACTCTGTAAAATAAAATATTGGGAAAATAATCTTATGTGGATTTTGACCAATCTTTAAAAATACCTTGAAAAGGAAGGAGTAAAGCTAGGAAAGTTAGTGGTTTTTAAAATTTGATTTGAGAATAGTTGTTGCATAATATTACATTAATGTATTTTGCTATTTCTAACTTTTTGAAATTGACCATATTTTACAGCAGTCTGGCTTAAATACCATATGATTTCACTTATATGGGGAATTTAAGAAACAAAACAGATGAACGTAGGGGAAGGGGAAAAAAAAGAGAGAAGCAAACCATAAGGGACTCTCTCTTTCTTTTTTTTAATGTTTATTTTTGGGAGAGGGAGAGAGAGAGAATGCATGCGCTCATGAGCAGGGAGGGGCAGAGGGAGAGGGGGACAGAGGATTTGAGCGACAGCAGAGAGCTCAGTTCAGAGCTCCAAGTCACTGAGCCACCCGGGCACCCAAGACCCTTAACCACAGAGAACAGACTGAGGGTTAATGAAGGGAGGGTGGTGGAGGATGGGCTAAATGGGGGATGGGCATTAAAGAGGGCGCTTGTTATGATGAGCGCCGAGTGTATATGCAAATGACGAATAACTAAATGCTGCTCCTTAAAACCAATATGACACTATATGTTAACTAACTAGAATTTAAATAAAAATTTGAAACAAATATCAACAAGAAAGGTAAGCCAACCTTTCTCTTCCAAATTTCGCTTTTCTTAAAGACAGACTCGTTAACAAAATGGGATTAAAGTCTGTGCTTTTATTTATTCATCTTATTCTTTAATTACAAAATGGCTTACAACTAGTCATAGTAAATTAATCAAAGAAATTACAGTTTTGAGATGGTCGAATTGCAAATAATTGTAGTGTTTCTACAGAATATCATAAAGGCTATTGGTAAAGCTACATTATAGCACGTGTATATATTTTTTAAGTATCACATTCCTTTCTCTAGTTTCTGGCTAACAATATATTAACATATCCCCCAAATCGCTAAGTGCCCACTATGTACCAAACCACTGCTCTATTATGGAACATACAGAAATGAATAATACATAATTTGATGGAGGGGAGAACATTTATAAAACCACGGACATTTGTGCTTAATCATTGTAATTTTGGTTGGAAACTATTTTGCTGTAATCTCCCTACTAGCACTTTTATCTGCAGCATTTTTATTTATTTATTTATTTATTTATTCAACGTTTATTTAGTTTTGGGACAGAGAGAGACAGAGCATGAACGGGGGAGGGGCAGAGAGAGAGGGAGACACAGAATCGGAAACAGGCTCCAGGCTCCGAGCCATCGGCCCAGAGCCCAAGGCGGGGCTCGAACTCACGGACCGCGAGATCGTGACCTGAGCTGAAGTAGGACGCCTAACCGACTGCGCCACCCAGGCGCCCCTCTGCTGCATTTTTAATACAGATTAAAAAGAGGATCCGCAAGGATATTTTTGAAACATGCAAACAAATAAATTGCCTCACCCCATTGAATTTCAGTCCTCAATCTATACATGAGAAACTGGAGTAACTTTTCTAGCCTACCTTTTTTTTTTTTTTTTTTTTTTTTTTTTTTTTTTTTTTTGCGGTTCTCGCTACTGTCTGTGGTGTCACATCGCCAACTTCATTACCTCAAATCCGCATTCTGTTTTCAAGCCATAACTACTGGGGATCAGTGATGGGAAGGGAGCTTCTTCATCTAGTGTGTGTTGTAAAGGCATGGGTGGCGAAGTAGGAGGCCAGGTGGCCAGTACAAGTTCTGTGAAAAACTTAAGCATGATTCAGTGTTCTTATCTGCAAAATGAAGGGATTTCATTTATAAACCACATGGCGCCTTTCAATTTTAAAGTCCATGAGAAATAAACTTACAATAGCCAGGTGAAGAACGATCTAATGCAAAGTTCGATTTATATTTCATAAAATATTTGATTTGTAAAATATTTGTTTTATATAAATATATATATAAAGAAAATGCAAAACACACACACATATATAGATACATATACATATATATGTATATGTGTGTGTGTGTATATATATATATATATATATACATACACACTACCTCTATAAAAACCATTACAGCTTTCAAACTATTTACATTTGGAAGAGAGACTAGCATAGAAGGCAGCCTAATAAAAATAAGTGAGGCATATGCTATACTGAAAAGATTGTTATTTAAATTTTCAAATGTGAAATATATCACTGAAATGGATGAAACTTTAGTTTGGGGGGATACTTAAAAGTGATATATGTTTTCTTAAAAGGAATTAAAGATGCTCACATAGCGTTTTGCAACCACAGGTAAACTGTTTGGAAGAAGGCCTCTTCTTTCTAAATAATGCAAAGACAAAATTTCAGCCCTAGCTGTTTTCATATTATAACAAATCAGTCATTTGCTCTCGTATCAAGGTAAGTTGGCAGTGGCATAGCCATCGTGTACAGTCTTGAGTGGAAGAAATTCACTTTGTGCAAGGAAAATGTTGGTGAGGTTTTTCACTGCGTATGTTTATTTTCGTGAGATTTTGGAAGCTGATTCACAAACTGTTAATTAAAAGTGCCAGTGTACTTGTGAAAGCTACAATAATTAAACGTATCTTCAGTTTATGTGAGAATTCTTCCCATTTGTGACTCTAACTTGGAAAGTTACCAATTTGAAGATTGAAATTGTAGAAAATCAGACCTAAAAATGCTTCTGACTGCTGGTGGCATATTGAAATGCTCCAATAGGGCGGCGAGCATGAATCAGAGCAAAGACCTGGGGCATCTCCAGGAACGCTCTGCTACCTTTGTTCAGGGGAAGATATTTCCTACAAGGTGTCTGTTATTGACCTGCTGCTAAGTCTGTGCAAATGCATCACACTTCTCTTGTGTTATTTATTCCTAAGGGACTTTGTTACTCTATGGAAATGTATCACTTTTTTTCCTTCTTTTATTCCATTAGGGAATTTGCTACTCTTTAACTCAGTTTCAAAGAAAGTTACTCTTTTAATAGTGCCTGGAAATCGAGAGAGTTTAAAAATGTTATTAAAATTCCATATAGAGCAGTATCCACAATTTAATTCAGATGTTTTCTGTCCTTGGAGGGCTGAGGGGGTGCGATGTTTCAGACAATAGTTTTAAATTAAAAGGCGCTCTCTTCTGGGATGCCTTCATTCTGTGATGTTCTTTTGTAAAAAGGAGGTAAATCCCAAACCGAAGTGCATGCACAGCGTCTTCGAGTGTGGGCTCCGGCCACAGAATTCCCATTAGCATTAGCTTGGCACTGCTTCTTGTTTCACAGACAGTGAGGAACATGCCTTTTCCACCCTTTAGGCAATAAAATAAATTAAAGGGTGCGGCATTAAATGAGTTGAATTTTGAGTAGTATTTTTCATGCCTCCGACATTGTAAAATCAGTTTTATCCTTATGAAGCAGTATTTGGGATCATGAAACATGGGGCTCCTCTGTTTGTGCCAGTAGGCGGGTCCCTTTGATTTTCTGGAAGAGTGTGTGTGTGTGTGTGTGTGTGTGTGTGTGTGTGTGTGTGTGTCTTTGCTGGTCCTTTTCCCATTGTGATCTCTAGCCAGTGTCTGTGACTAGAACTTTGTAATTCAGTATAAACCACAAAGAAATGAGCAGTATGGAGGGTAAGACATCTTCAGTTTGTTTCTGCTGGTTCTGGTCCAGGCTATTACAGTCCCTACATATCTCCATGACACAGAAGCAAGAGTTTTTGCAAAGAATGTCCCCAGGGCCCAACCAAATCCTTCCTCTGAAAAGCTGTCCTGCTCTGTCTGTGTTCATTATGTTTGTGCTTCCTCCAGTTTTGCACTTTCTCTCAGTATTTCCTAAAGAGACTGGAGAGCATTCCTTTAATCTCAAACGGAAGTTTATTTTTGTTTCATGGAACAAAGGTTTATCGTTAGTGTTTCCGTGTGTCCCCTCTAATTAGAAACCCTGTTCTTATATTCTCATAAATGAGAAGGGACTGCTTTAATTCTTAGTGCATTTGAACACAGATACTTTCAGAGATGGTAAGATTCGCATTTTATTAAATTCTCATTGACTACAAAACAGAACGAGGACCCTCACCCACCACCTAAACAGCAAAATCTGAAGGCCTAGCACTCTTGAAGGGAGTCCCCTAGTAACCCCACTCCCTCTTTCTGGGTGTCTGATGTTTCAAGATATGAAAATAAGCATGCTTTTCCCATACTGATTTGTCTGCTGTTTTCCCCCCACTCAGTGGTTATATTATTTCCTTTCCAAAAGGATGCTGTGATTATTCATAAAGGTCCTTCAAATGTAAGCTATTGACAGATTTTAAACACTTATGCTATATCAGGCATCGTGCTAGTAAGTCTGTTACACAATTCAGAGTTTAAAGGGAAGAGTGTCTATCGACTGCTCATCTCAGTTGTAGGCTGGAACCAGTTATTTTCCAAGTGACACCTCATGTTAGGAATTCTGAGACTAATCCTTCAAAGGGCCTGTTCTTTTTTTTTTTTTTTTTTAGTTCTATACCTTCAAGTATTTAAGCTGATGACTTTTTATTATATGTTGTTTATTGGTGTACATTTTTAATGTTAATTTCTGATGCCCCAGAATGCTGTCTTTGTCTATTTTTACTATAGCCTCCTTGCGCATGCTTACCTGTATCTCTCAGAGCCAATGTGTGAGGTAAGCCTTGCCCGTGATTGGAAACAAAGAAAGAATGAAAAGTGTGTGTGTGCGTGCGTGTGTGTGTGTGTGTGTGTGTGTGTGTGTGTGAGAGAGAGAGAGAGAGAGAGAGAGAGAGGCAGACAGAGACAGAGAACATTCATCCAGTATTTTCCTTAGACATGGGCGAATGTGCAAATATTGACAGTATGGATGCTTTTCCTTTGTGCCTGTTGAAACTTTCTAGGTTGCCTGTCAAGAAGATTAGCATTTTCTGTTTGGTAGAGTTTGAATCTCTTGCGTTCTCTGGCCTGGTGAGAGTGAACACTCTACCTATTCAGTCTGAGTCCTTGAAATGGGGAAGAGTTGGATTCTTATTTGAAACATATTTCTGCAGTGAGGCTCCCCCATTGCTTTTGTGGGTATGGGGATGAAGAACAGGTTAAGGGCTCTTTGAAGGCAGAAGGTATTCAGTGTGGAAAAGACCCTTCCTAGATAAAAGAAGTGAAGAATGCAGACGGGTTCAAACATCAGGGAAAGACATTCTTCATCTGCTGAACTGGGGAGGGCATAAATATCTTCAGTTAGTGGGAATCTGTCATGCTTACTTTTTGTGTTGCATTTCAAGGACAATGAGGGAGGTTCCCGATAATGTTTACTTGCATTAGATCAGCTTTTAGGGGTGTAGCAAAATACCAATAGTGCTGGCCAAGAAAATAAAGCTAATAAAAGCTTATTATTGTGTTTTAATGGCTGTAGAAATAGTGAGTTGTTCATATGATATAAAAAAATTGCTTATGCCTTGTGTTAAATAATTTCTGTTATTAATTATCCCGTTCTTAAATGTTTCCAGTAACATTATAAGAAAGTAATTTTCAATTGAAAATTGGATTAAATGTAAATGATGGTGTTAATTACATAATACTCAAGAAATATTGCAAATGGAGCCTCACCAAGTATAATTTTGTCTTGATTTGAGCTCTGAGCAAACACCCCACCCTAACCAATTACTCAGACCACCAATTCCATCAGCAGCTCTCCTTTTATCATTTCATTAGTTGCATTTTCCTCACACTTTTGTTCCAACTCCTTCTATCCTATCTCTTTCATCTCCTCCTTTCACAAGCATAGCAATCATCAGGTGTTGATGTCATAGGAAAGATATAGATCACAACAAAAAAAGTTACTGATGTAAAAGAGAACCGCTTTAATCTGATCTGATGTACCAGATTTTATAATTATATAACTTAAGAAGTAACATAACCTTATCTACTAATGTCTAATAAATATTCTGGAACCCAAAAGATGAAAAAGAAAAAAAAGTTTATTACCTTAAGGCAAAGAAAGCAGTTTGGTGTAATGCTTTTTGTTGACCGTTGTCAAGTCTTTTTTTTTTTTTTTTTTAATGTTTCTCAGTCTGTGTGTTCATGATTGCTATTAAGAGAGAAAGAGAGAGAGGGAGAGAGAGAGAGCGGGGAGGGGCAGAGAGAGGGGGAGACAGAATCTGAAGCAGACTCCAGGCTCTGAACTGTCAGTACAGAGCTGGATGCAGGGCTCAAACTCACAGACCGCAAGACCATGGCCTGAATCAAAGTCAGATGCTTTAACTGACTGAGCCACCCAGGTGCCCCTGTTGTACCTTCTTTCTATGATTGTTCTTTCTCATTAGAAGTTGTCTGTAAAATGGTAGTATACAGTGGAGCTACTGAGGAATTTTTGCTCCCGGAGGTACATGAAATGGCCAACATTCTGTCACCTGCAATTCTGTTCCTTGCAAGCAAAGGCTTTGTCTTTAATTGCTCCTTTTTATTAACATTTTCAGTAGTTGTTTGTGCCATGTAAGAGAATTGTGCTTGTGATTTGTGATATAGCAATACGACAAACTGTGAGCTTAGGAATTCTCTTTTCTTTTCTTAGAAGAATTGGTTTCCTCTACCTTTTCCCACTCCCTGGGAAAAAAAAATCAGATATGAGCATATATGGATTGTGGAATACCAAGTGTAGAGGCTCTGTTTACCTGAAGTGCCTTTGAGCCGTAATGAAAAGTTTAATCAGCCACATTATGCCCTTATGGGTTACAAATACAATGTGTTAACATATGAAGGAAAACATTAGTTATAACTCCCAAGAAATATCTACTGGCCAGATTATGTATTTCTTTAATTTTTTTAAATTGATAATCAGGCAGGGAAAAGAAAAAGAGGCAAAGTCAGCAGAATATAGGACACAAAGTCCAATCAAAAGAGTTCATGAAATTTACTTAGAGCTTTCATTCACTCAAACTAATTAGGCTCAGTTCTGGCAAACTTAGTCATTTGGTTTTCTAATCTAAAGCTGATTAGAGCCAACTCCATAAGGATCATATAGTTTAATTGTTTTCATTTAATATATATTGAGCATTTCCCTGTCATCAGCTCTCTTCTAAAGGAGTAAAAGTTGCTTTTTTTTTTAAAGATTGCAGAGCATTCAGTGATGTGGATTTACAATTTTCAAAATCAAACTGTGTTGGCATTTAGATTGTTTCTAAAAATTTTTTTAACGTTTATTTATTTTTGAGACAGAGAGAGACAGAGAATGAATGGGGGGAGGGTCAGAAAGAGAGAGGGAGACACAGAATCTGCAACAGACTCCCGGCTCTGCGCTGTCAGCACAGAGCCCGACGCGGGGCTCGAACTTACAGACCAAGAGATCACGACCTGAGCCAAAGTTGGATGCTTAACAGACTGAGCCACCCAGGCGCCCCATTTAGATTGTGTCTAAAACTTCTCTGTTAAAACAAGTATTGTGATGAACTTTGCTGAAAATTCATCTGTCATCTTCTCTAATTATTCTGAGGATAAGGTTGAATTGATGATTCTGAATTTGAACAGTTGTAAAGCTTTTGAAATACATTGCCAAATAGCCCCAATCTTTATTTTTAATCATTAACAAGTATTCAATTGTGAACACATAAAGAAGAATTCACGGTTAATATGTTGAGTGTTTATTGTCAAATGCTGTTATAAGAACATCACAGTGTTGACTCATTTCATCTTTAAAATGATGATATGAGGTTGGACCGCTATCACTTAAGGTCAAACAAGTCATATTTTGGAGGCAGGATTTGAACCCCAAACTCTAGGTTAATAGCTAAAATTTATTAATATTCAACAATAGACAAACAGGTTTACTAAACTCCCAAGTTAAGAGATTTACAATACATTGCTTAACCTTCTTAAGATTTCTATGCTGTATGCACCCAATGGTCTTAATTTTATGGATTAAAAAAACAAAACAAAACAAAATGAAACTTGGGTTAGGTAACTTGATCAAGTCACATATTGATAATTTGGTAAAGCAGGTTTTGTTTTTATGTTTAAATTTTAAATGTTTATTTATTTTAAGAGAGAGAGAGAGAGAGAGAGCGAGCGCTTGTGCAAGGGCTTGAGCAGGGGAGGGGCAGAGAGAGAGGGAGAAAAAGAGAATCCCAAGCAGACCCCGCACCACTGTCCATGCACAGGGCTCAATCCCATGAACCGTGAGATCATGACCTGAGCCAAAATCAAGGGTTAACTGACTGAGCCACCCAGGCACCCCGATAAAGCAGGTTTTAAACAAAGGTTACCTGGCTTATGTTTCTCTATTGCCCAGACTCTGAATCTCTATACTTTTAAACCATTTGGAACATTTAGCTTCTTGCAATATGTCAGTATTAAAATTGACATTTAAATGAACATGTTTTAAGATTATTAGTAGAGATTTCTGGGCATAAATATCCCATGTCAAAGTTTAGGAATAATCTTACGTCGGTACATGCATCACTGGCAAATTATTTGGTAAACGTGTGGTGCTACTTTGTGTATGGGAACCAATTTCTCTGGAGCCTTCACGATAAAAAATGTGCTGAGGTGGAGATGAGGCAGCAAAGTCCACTAGGGAGGGGATTTGTAAGCCCAAAGCTGACAGATGACCTAAGTCAGGAGTGGTGGAGTGTTCCAGGCACAGGGAATGAGCGCATAGACCGTAAATTGGGAATGAGCTTTGGCTTTTAAAGGCATTGAAACCTAGCTGATGTGCGAAGATCCAGGGAGGGAAGGAGGGTTTTTAAGTTTATCTCAGAGATTTCAGTAGGGCTTACTTTCAGTTGGCCCTTTTGTGGGATTTTGTGGGGCACAGTATATAGATTTTGTACTTCATCCGAAGTATGGATGGAAATCATAAAAGCCAAGGAGTAACAAGATGTAATTTACATCGCCATGACAGGGAGTGGACTGTGGGAGAGGTTGGCATGGATTCCTGGGGATTCGAAGGCTGGCCACCACATTCGCCCTGGTGAAAGGTAAAGGTGGCTTGAACTAGGAATGCAGAGGAAGCAGTCAGTTCAGGTTATGTTTTAAGAGGGAGAGCTTTAAAAACTTGCTGATAGATTTGACGCACGAGTGAGGGAAAGAGAGGAATCAATTCTGACTCCTCTCTTTGGGGCTTGAGAAAAACATTTTTAATTTAATCAAATTAATTAATTTATTTTTTTAATTTACATCCAAGTTAGTTAGCATACAGTGCAATAATGATTTCAGGAGTAGATTCCAGTGATTCATCCCCTCTGTGTAACACCCAGTGCTCATCCCAACAAGTGTCTTTTTAATGCTCCTTACCCATTTAGCCCATCCCCCACCCACAACCCCTCCAGCGACTCTCAGTTTATTCTCTGCATTGAAGAGTCTCTTAAGTTGTCCCCCTTGTTGTTTTTGCTTCCCTTCCCTTATGTTCATCTGTTTTGTATCTTAAATTCCTCATATGAATGAAGTCATAGGATATTTGTCTTTCTCTGACTGACCAATCTCACTTAGCATAATACCCTCTAGTTCCATCCATGTAGTTGCAAATAACAAGATTTCATTCTTTTTGATTTCCGAGTAATACTCCATTATATATATATATATATATATATATATATATATATATATATACCATATCTTCTTTATCCATTCATCTGTCAATGGACATTTGGGGTCTTTCCATACTTTGGCTATTGTTGATAGCGCTGCTATAAACATTGGGGTGCATGTGCCCCTTCAAAACAGCACACCTGTATCCCCTGGATAAATACCTACTAGTGCAATTGCTAGGTCATAGGGTAGTTCTAATTTTAATTTTTTGAGGAACTTCCATATGGTTTTCCAGAGTGGCTGCACCAGTTTGCGTTCCCACCAGCAGTGCAAAAGAGATCCTTTCTCCGCATCCTCACCAATATCTGTTGTTGCCTGCGTTGTTAATTTTAGCCTTTCTGACTGATACCACCTCACACCAGTCAGAATGGCTAAAATTAACAACTCAGGCAACAAGAGGAAACTATTTTTAAATGGTGTAGTTGCTGTTGTCCCCACTAGATGTAACCTCCCTGAAAGCAGGGACCTTGTCTCCTTTATTCACTGTGCATACCCAGTGGCTAGCATAAGGCCTGGGCAAGCCACAGAAGAGAAGTTACAAAAACCTTAATAATTATTATAAAGTATTAACATATCGTCTAAATTATTTGCTGAAAACATTTCCCCATATGTTGTATTTTTTTGATATTTCAACATATAAAAGCTGTACATTTATTTAGATACAGGCTTTATTTTTTATGTGGACTTACGGCCATTTATTTATTGCTTTGTGATATCTTTGTATCTAAAATAATCTCTTTCCAAAGGATTGATTAATAACCAATTCTGCTTCTTATGGTTATTATTTTCTGATTACCTCTTGAAAGACAACCCAAAACGTATTTTTTAAATTATGTTAGATAAGGGCCTAAATTGATTTTTCTTTCTAAATTACTACTAGTTGCTTTAACTTAATTAACTAATCCTTCTCTATTAAAAAAATCTCTATTGAATTCTTACAAATGATAGTCTATTACTAAATATTTATTTTAGTACCACACTCATGGTAATAGATGATTTTTTTTTTATTATACTGATTTTATCTCATCTTTGGAATATATGCACTTTTGATATATTTAGGTTGGACTATATTGTTTGCAACTCTTAACCATATATTCTTCCAGATGATCTAGAGATACACTGCAAAATGGTAGCCCCTAGCCACATAGGGATAAACATAAATTATGTTAATTCATATTAAATAAAATTTAAAATTGTGTTTCCAGTCACATTAGCCCTATTTCAGGTGCTCAAAGTAGCCACATGGGGTGAGTGGCTACCATTCTGGATAGTGCAGAATTATAGAACATTTCCATCATCCCAGAAACTTCTATCAGGCATTAGAGTCATTTTTTTTTCCAAATTCCTAAAAATTTTCCAAGTGTTTTAAAAATAGAATACCATGATATATTTAAACTACTTTGGGAATTACTGGCATCGTTATAATATTTGATTTCTACTTCTAGGAGTATGTTAGGCAGCCACATTTGTAAAACAGTTATTTTTTCTCTCATTAGATTTTGTTTTTGTTTTTTTTCCAATGGCATATCTATTTTTGGATGAGCTTATAATCCTACGAGTTTTTAATTTTTGAAATTATTTAATAGGCATTCTACATTACTCCTTCAGCCATTTTTCAATTTAGATAGTCCAATTTTTTAAAATATGGTAAGCTTTTTAAAGAGAAACCTTGCATTTTACTGTATTTTTAAGTGCGTTAATGGAATAATCTACTCTGTTAAAAATGTTTTATCTTCTTCTATTCAGTCTTTATTTACTTGCACTTTCCATTCTCTCTAATCAATTCCCAGTGGCTTTTAATTTTTAAGGAAGTGTCCATTTTTATTCAAGTTCCTCTCACTTCTCAAGAAGAATCTCCGGGCATGTCTGCTCTAAGACATTTTGATGCTTTAAGATGATTTTGTGTACTCCTAACTCTGACCCTCCATGTGCATTTCATCACATGCCTTCAGGGTGCCTTATTTACTTCCCTGGGGAGTTCTTGCTGGTCATTTAGCTGCCTTCCCTACGTACACTGAAGTCAGAACACTAGAAATAGAGCAAGCTAGTATTTGAACACAGAACTACCAAAACTTTATCACTAATTCTTTAAAAAAGTTGTTTTGGAGAAAAATTCTAAGTTATTTTAACACTGTGTATCACTCCTCATCGTACTGTTTTGTAATAACATTTACTGGTTAGAAACTATTTGAATACCTAGTATGTGGTCAGTGTTTATAAATATTTCATGAGTTCTTACAAAGATGTATTCTTTGTTTATAGGAAACAGAATGGGGGCTGACAATCTAATTTTGTTCATGTAGGTTTTATTTTGTTAATTATATTGTTCAATTTCTCTAGTATTTTTTGATTTCCTCAATGCATGTCATTATGATAATGATTTGTTTGTATTTCCACTCAGTGGTACTGATTTTTTATCACCATTTTGTAATTTTAATTTGCTAATTTCTTAAATCCTGTGTGATGCCAATATTTTTAGCTTTCCTACATTTTCCTCTATGTTGGCTGCTAAGTTTTTGCCTGTGCTCTCATGTGGCAACATCTTTGACATTTTTAAATGTTTAATGAAAGATATGAATATGCTTTTGTTTTTTATTCCAATCTTAAGCTTGTTCAGTTAACTATCCTGTTAGGTATTACATTCTGTTTTTTGTGTTCCTAATGACTATATTTTAACTTTTTCTTTTTGGAAATGTTATTAACTGCTTGGTTTTAATATCTTCAACCACATGGAAGGTAGAAGTTCTACTAAATATTATCCTAAAGTATTATCCAGTTTGTTTTTAAAAATCTATTTTTATCTCATTATCAAAACTGAAATAATTTAATCCCCTTTTAGAGAGGAATAAAAATTGGTTGTTTTGACTTTTCATTCCAGTTCCCTGTTTTCTGTTCATCTAAATTATGTTTTGTGAATTTTGTGAAAATTTAATTCTTTTTTTAATGTATAGTATAATATTCTGTTGTGTTAGCATCATTCAAACAGGCATTTGGACTCATTAGAATCAACTTTTCTTTTGTTTGTAATTTGACATTTTATTGTATTTACGTTTTAATTATTTATTTTTGAGAGAGCGCGCGTGCGCGTGCGTAAGTGGGGAGAGGCAGAGAGGGAGGGGGGATATAGAGGATCCGAAGCAGGCTCTGTGCTGATAGCAGAGAGCCTGATGCGGGGCTCACACTCAGAACCGTGCGATCATGACCTGAGCTGAAGTCGGTTGCTCAGCTAACAGCCACCCAGGCGCCCTGTGATTTGACATTTTAAAGAAATATCTTTTTATCTTTAGTACGGTTTAGCGTTCCCTGGAAATTATTTTTCAGCACAGTTTTGCCATTCTTAATGATTAATAACTCATCTCCTTGAATTGGGAGAATATCTTTTAATAAAGTCTGCAGATATGATATCTTCTATGATATTATTTCTGAGACCCAATACACCTGAAAGTGTTTTGGTTAACATCACATATCAATTTCAGAGTCAACCGAATCTATTATTCTTTCACAACTTTCCCATGCAAGGTAATACTAGCTTTCCCTTTCTGCATTTTGCCATTTATTTAATTCTTTTTAGGTGATCTACGTTGGTAGCTTTGAGAACAGAAAGATGGATTTGGGGATAAAAAAATGATTCTTTAGTCTTGCTCTTTGAAAATATAACAAGGGTATACTTGATGCTGATTTTGGCTATTAATCTCACATATGAGGGCTTTCTTCAGGTGTTGAAATTCTTCATATGTGTAAATTCTGAATATTACACATATTGTCAATTCATTGTTTCCCAACCTGACGTAAGGTTATTAGCATCATCCGTTATTAGCAGGCTGCAGCTCTGTAACCAGTCTTCCCTTTTCACTTCTTCTGTTTTAACCCCGCTTTTATCTTCCTCTACATTTTCACGTCGTTTCTCATCATTTGTCATCAGCATCACTCATTCAATTCTTCTGGACCATTGTGTGTGCTATGTATTGCTTTAGACTTTTTATTTTGGTTATTGAAGTTATATTGTAACAGTCTTTTCTTATTATGTATTTGCCTTATTTGAAAGAATGTCTTGAAAATCTTAACTGAAAACATGAAGTATATTTAAAAAACATCATTACATCTCATAAAGTAAATATGTTTCTGGGGTGAAAGAAGGCTTTCCTTTCTTAGTCATTAACATATAGCTTGTCTTATGTTCCAGATTTCTTCCCTCATCTCTAACCCCTCTCTCCTAGGGGCTCTTCGTTTATATACTTTGACACGATGAAATAACAGAGATAGGTAGGCTATGATGCAGAAGATGGGCGTGCTCTAAGATTTTTATCATCTTTCTCTTCTTTGTCTGGTTGTTGGTTCCTTCTCCTTTCCAGGGTTGAGGACGGCACACCCAGGATGGCATGGAGTGGAGTGTCTTGTAGGATTCCTGGCTAAGGGGCAGGTAGATAGCGTAGTTCGTGATGTTTTCTCCTTATCAGCAACAATTCCTGGTCCATTTGTGATCTCCCAGGCATTGCAAAAGGGACCTAAATTGGGATCCACTTGGAAGGCTATCATTCTAAGGGACTTTTGTGGTTACTGATAAAATGCAGATTTGGCCGTTGGCTCTAGGTTCCTATTATGAATAATAGAAAATGAAACAATTCAGAGAAAAGATCCAAATGATTAGGAAGATGAAGGATAGCAGGGTTTTTTTTCACCCCACAATCAGGAAATGTTTTCTTGTTCTTTGTGCATTACTGTTGCTTCAGCCAATTTCGTAGGTGTTTTAGAGGAGTAGCTTTGTTTCTTTATTCACCCAAACATATTCATAGAAATGAACTTCTATATTGTAGGAAACAGATTTTATTATCTAACCTATTTTAGAAAGTTTTTTAAAAATGTTTATTTATTTTTGAGAGAGAGACAGAGCATGAGTAGGGGAAGGGCAGAGAGAAAGGGAGGCACAGAATCCAAAGCAGGCTCCAGGCTCTGAGCTGTCAGCACAGAGGCCAACACAGGGCTTGAACTCATGAGCGTGAGATCATGACCAGAGTTGAAGTCGGATGGTCAACTGACTGAGCCACCCAGTTGCCCCAAAAGTTTTTTTTTTTTTAATCCAAACATATTGATCCATTTTCCCCTCTTTGTTCTAAATTTCTTGAAGCTTTAATGGTTGAGTTAATGATCTGTCACATTCTCTTTTATTTTTTTTTTAATGTCTCTTTCCTCAATGGTCTTAGATACACAAGATGTTGCTATATGTTATATATAGTAACAGGAGAGATTATTTTAAAAACCATAAGAGACTGTTGAACACAGAGAACAAACTGAGGGTTGATGGGGGATAGTGAGGGAGAGGGGAAAATGGGTGATGGGCATTGAGGAGGGCACTTGTTGGGATGAGTACTGGGTGTTGTATGTAAGCCATGAGCCGTGGGAATCTACTCCTGAAGCCAAGAGCACCCTGCATACACTGTATGTTAGCTAACTTGACAATAAGTTCTATTTTTTTAAAAATTGTAATTTGTAGTTAAGCGCAGTATGAATCTGAGTTATTCCTTTTTGGTATTTTCCTTGCTGATTTGTATAGTTCTTAAGTACTTTTACCAAATTAGGACAACTCGGCTTGCTTTGAGTTGTGTTAAATGCAGTCAGTCTCTCTCTAACTTCCTTGTTGAAGGAAGTTCTCTCACAGTTTTGCAACCCTGCCAAACACCTACATATACACTTTGCACTTTATTTCCCACTTCACATATTGCTTCTTTCAGAGAGTTTGTGAAGTTTTTAGTAGCTGTATATGGAATCCTGGCAGATTTCCTGAGAACATTTTGGATCCTCAACTCCTCAGCAGCTCATGAAAAGATCAGATCTACCTGTGCCCCCCACCCCAATCCCTCACTGACTCTTCATAGGAGGCCACATATTGTAAAAAACAAGACCAACATAAAACAAAGAGGCAATGATTTCCAGCATCTAATTTAGAACTCGCCTCATTTGTGTTGCAGCTTAATTTCCAAAGAGCATGGGAATTGTGATGGAATGGGATTTCCCCACAACTCCATCAGCCAAATCTCCATATGGTACTTGAATAATTCTCAAGTCCAATGGATAATATATCTGGCCAAACTGATACTGTATGTCTCTTCAGATGTGGACAGGAGGCCTCATAGAAAATGATGCTGCAGAATTAATGAGTTGAGTTTTCTCTCCGTGCATACAACAAAGCCCCCAGTATAGGATAAGGTGTTCTTGAGCAAAGTAGAACTAAATATAGAGGAACAGAATGACCTCATGGACCTACTGATGACAGATGGTGGTTCACTCTCATCTTGCCCTGCCTACTGTCGTAGGAGTGTCATAATTCAGATCTGCTTCACTTTCCTCTTTCCGCTGATTTGGAACATACCCGTTGTGTTCCAGTATGTGGTCAGTACTAGAATACTTTGGGGTGCAGGGTTAAAATGCTGATTCCTGGGTCCTGTCCTCAAGCTGCTGAATTTTGGGGAGTGTGGCTTGAAAGTCTGCATTTTGATCAGACTTTCAGAGTGAAGCTGATTCACACCAACATTTGTGTCCATTACAGAAGAGTCCAGAGGAGAAGACTGGGGCAAAGAGGAGGGTGATAGAACAAATGATAGGCACCAGGATTTTCCTCGAGGAATGCAGAGGGGATCAGACTTTGTTTTCACACACCTTTTCCATTCTCCTTTGATACTCGAACCAAGTGTCAGCCTGACTCCAAGACAGAATGCTGGAGTGAGGAAGATGGTGTGGTGAGAGGGGGTTCTGGGTGACAGGTGCATACTTCCTTTCTTTTGGCTTTCAGAAAGCATAGGGTTATAACAGCTTGAGGGGGAATCAGATTGAGTGCCGTAGTTAACAGTGAGTGGCGGTGCCATCCATTAATTTAATTTCTTGCATTTATTTGCTGGTAGGATTTACTTGTTTATATTTTTTTGAGCCAAGAGTAAATTATTTTAAGTATATAAAAGCATGAAGTAGGAGGCTGATAGAATTATTTTCTAAATAATGGTAGAAAGTAATATCTGAACTAGGTGAAGATTATTAATGTATAAAAATCACCCATATATTGTGCTTCATGCTGTTTACACTATATTGGTTCGGAGTAGTAATTGCCACATAGAAAAATAAAATAACAACAAAAGGGAACTAAAAACAGATTAAAAAAGAAAAACACTAATTCACATTTAAGGCAAACCTTTATTTGAAAACAGGGGAACATTCATTTCTAGATTATTCAAGTTAGATGTATCTGTCTGCAGATGAGAGTTAGAAACCATGGGTTTCAGGGTACAAATTCTCCTGTACTTGTGACCAGTGCAGTGAATATTAGGTAAGTCCTGATAAGTCTGATATTATAAAAGGTTCTCTTTGGAGGGAAGGGATGGCCATTTCTCTGGTTCAGGTGAGAGGGTGATCAGGGTTGAGTAGCCGCTGGTGATGGCCTTTCTGGGTCTTCATTAAGTATAGCTGTAGGATCAATATTGAAACAACTTTATAACTTAACCACCTCCAACAATTAGGATATGCATTTTTACTTACAATTGAAAAGAAAAACTGCAATTCCATTTAGCTGGAAAAGAAGCTACCAGGCCTGGTTTTCTTCCCACATGCGACACCATACAGATGCTTCTCCCAGAAGGGCCCGGGAACGTGTCTCCCAGAAGCTGGCACAGGGTTTACGACACAAGTATGGGAGAGAGCTGGGAGCCACCGGAAGAGACTTCATTTATGTGTGCTCTCCACCTTTTGGCTTACCCTATAACTTCTGCCTGTAAAGGTGCTTGCTTTTATTCTATTGTAGGCTTTGTTGCCAAAGGCAGAGGATATTTTCTTTTTAAGAGAGCCCTTAGATGCTTCCTCCAGGTTGCGATGCTGGAGCAGTGTGGATAAGCTGGCTTTGTTATCACTGGCACCCTACCTGCTCTCCTAATTCTCCAGAGAGTAAGTGTTCGTCTTAAAAATATAGCTATATCGAGTGCCTCTGTGTCTTTAGACACTCTTTTAATGTGCTAGTATAAAGTAAAAGTCTTTTTGAAGATATATTTTATGGGGAAGTGCTTTCTGGGCCTCTTGAGATGTTCAGAAGTACTGAATCAAGGTGCCTTTATGGTGGTTTAATGACAACATAGAACACTTGTTAAATGTGCCCTTTTGATATGTATCCCAGGGCATGTCACAATTAGAGCGAAGTGAGCTTGTTGATTTTGTTTTTACCTCCACTCACAAAGCCCACTTCGTCTTGCTAGGGTTTTGCAACTACAGATCTGTTTTTCTTCATCGCCCAAAGATGAGAGAGATCTGCCAGAATGGAAATTTGGAAAATTACATATACACCTGCGAAATTAGGCAAATTCTTATAAAGTTTGTATTCCAACCAATGCACAGGAACCACAACAATGCTTTGTTTTGTGCGAGGAATTTTTTTTCTGGCTGTGCAAATAACGTGTGTGCAGGACTGTACAGGCTTGAAGAGAATATTCATCATTATTTACTGTGTCAAACCCAAACCGAGGGCCAAATTGGCAGCCTTCCAGGAGCAGGAGGCCACACCTATTTGTGAAAAATGGAACAGATTTCTGTAGCTGCCCTCACCTTGACTCTCTGGTTCAAGGTGGTGGTGCTAGGACATGTAGTATTGTGAGCCTCAGATGGAGGTTAGCGGTGAGGTTGGTTGCGATGCTGTTCCATACAATCCCACAGATCACTCTTGGGTTCTGCACGGTCCTGATTTTAATAAGGGGTTGGAGCAAGGGATGGTGGGTAGGGGAGTGTGTGTCACCTGGCCGGGAACTCTCGCTTTACCCTGATTGCCACTGACTGATTGGCCCGCTCTGTCTGGGTAGAGTGCCCTTCCTCTTACTTCATGAAATGCTAGACCCTCAAAACAGGAGGTTGAGGAGAACACAGTGCTGGTTGAGGCTCTCGGTCTTCAAGGGACTCAAACAGCAGACCTTAATTTTTAAATACTGAGACGCTGTCCCATTTACATATGGTATCTTTCGATACCATAGCCAGACACGTACGAGGGGTTCTTTAGTAAAACAACTCCCTGGTCAAATTGTTTGCATTTTCTAGAACTCCTGGAAGGGTATGGAGAAATAATATTTGGGAGATATATATGGATATATATATTTGGGAGATATATATTTGGGAGATATATATATCCATTTGGGAGATATATATGATATATATAATATGTGGAGAAATAATATAGCCTGAAGTGGCTGTAGTGTATTCCATGCCATCACAGGGTTGTTTGAAACAATGTGGTTTGAGCATTTTCTGGACTCTCTGGCATTATTTGGGAGAACAGTTAACCACTAACTAAACAAACCTAACCTGCCACTTACTAGGAGCGACTACACTGAGTTACCCAGGCGAGACATAGTTTGCTTACAGACCATCAGCTGCAGTACACAAGACGTCTATCCACATCGGAGGCATGGAGCCTGTATTAAATGCAAGATGTTGTACTATTTCTATTAAATAACAATAATAAATATAATTGGTAATGTTGCAAAGTAACTTCTGTATAGCATCTATATTCTTACATAGCTGATCTCATCTTGGACACGCATCAGAATCTCCTGCAGGCTTTGTGAAAACACAAATAGATTAGCCCCACCCTCAGAGTTTCTGAAATCAGGTCTGAGGTAGAGTTTGACAATTATTTTTCAGTTTCTAACATGTTCTCAGATGATGCTAATGCTGCTGGCCCAGGGGTGACACTTGAAGAACCACTGTTTGCTGGCAGACTGTTTGTAATCAGCTAATAAAAGTCAGGCATCATTTCAAAGGCAGTTATTTTATAATTTTTTTTTTCCCAGAAGGTTCAACAACCATTAGTTGTACAAGGCGCACCTGCGTGGCTCCGTTGGTCAAGCGTCTGACTCTTGATTTTGGCTCAGGTCATGATCTCACGGTTCGTGAGATTGAGCCCCGCGTCAGGCTCTGCGTTGACAGCATGGAGCCTGCTGGGGATTCTCTCTCTCCCTCTCTTTCTGCCCCTCTATCCCGTCTCTCTCAAAATAAGTAAATAAATATTGAAAAAATGAAACAACAAGCCCAATTAATTGTACAAGTAAAGAATCGTTTTAATAAAACAGGGTAAGAATGGATATTATTAAAATAAAGCATTAGAAAAAGGCTAATTGATCTATTTGGTGAAATGGAAGTTAGATTCAAATTTTATTATTAAGAAGGAAAAAAATGTATATACAATGACCCAAACATGATGGGAATATTTTTGTTGATTTTCTCCTCTAATTAAATTTTTCCCCTAGATTTTTGCACTGAGTTGATATTTTTCCTTCGTTTCTTGCATGTAGTTATACGTGCCAGATGTTTTCATATGAAATGAATATGTTGCATATGAGACAAATAAATGCGTACTGAATGCTTTTAAGGACCGTGCTTGGTTCATCTTTGTCTTATGAAATTGTTTAAGAAAGTTAGTCATCAGAGTCCTTCGCTTAGTATTCACTGGCTAGAGCTTTCGTTGTTGACGTTTTAAACATTGTCTTTGATTTGCTCTAGGAAGAGAGATATATAGTCATTCTAAAGTTAAGAGACTATAAGCCCCTTTTCCCTATTCTTTTCTATCTCTCCTTAAATAAGATGATTTTTAAAATCACATCTCTTTTGCTTTACTAATTTAACTTTGTTATATAACCACTTAGTATATTACCAACCACTTAGTATTTTACTTTGTTAGGTTAGACTACTGGCTGTATTTTGATGGTGCTTTCACAGTTCTAAAGAAAGTGTCTATTGACGTAGACCCAATAGTTTATTTTTGCTTTTGTTTGCCTTGCCTCAACAGACATACCTAGAAAATGTTACTATGGCCAGTGTCTGAGAAATTACTGCCTATACTGTCTTCTAGGATTTTTATGGCTTTAGGTCTCTTATTTAGGTCTTTAATCCATTTTGAGTTTATTTTTGTGTATGTTGTTAGAAAGTGGTCCAGTTTCATTCTTTTTCATGTAGCTGTCCAGTTTTCCCGGGATAGTTTGTTGAAGAGACTATCTTTTCTTCATTGCATCTTCTTGCCTTCTTTGTCATAGATTAATTGACCACATAAGCATAGGTTTATTTTTGGGCCGTCTGTTCTATTTCATTGATCTATGTGTTTGTTTTTGTGCCAGTACCATATTGTTTTGGTTACTATAGTTTTGTAGTTAGTATATCATGAAACCTGGAATTGTGATACAGGCTTCCAGTTGTGGAATGAATAAGTCACAAGAACAAAAGGTACAGAATAGGGAATATAGTCAATGGTATAGTAATAGCATTGAATGGTGACAGATATAGGTACACTTGTGTTGACCATAGCATAACATATAGAGAAGTTGAGTCACTGTGTTGCACACCTAAAACTAGTGTAACATTGTGTGTCAAATAAAAATAAATAAAAGAAATAAAGAAAATGTGTGTGTATACATATATATATATATATATATTGTACAAGTCTATAAGGTTATAAGTGTTTTATTAATTTACTTAGTAAATACTTACCAATCAGAGAAAGACAAATACCCTTATGATTTCACTCATATGTGGAATATGAGAAACAAAACAGATGAACATAGGGGAAGAGGAAAAAAAAGAGAGAGGGAAGCAAACCATAAGAGACTCTTAACTATAGAGAAAAAAACTGAAGGTTGATGGACGGCGGTGGGCAGGTAATGGGCTACATGAGTGATGGGCATTAAAAGGGGCACTTGTTGTGATGAGCCCCGGGTGTTGTATGTAAGTGATGAATCACTAAATTCTATACTCGAAAGTAATTTTAACCATACATGTTAACTAACTATAATTTAAAGAAAAACTTGAAATCAAAAAATAAAAACTAAACATATCATTTATAACAGGTTCTGTGGATAGGTTCAAATCCTTTCCTTTCTTACTGATAATGCTTTTAAAAATCTAATGTACTGTATACATATTCTGTGTAACATCTGATGTTTCTGTTGTGACAACAGTGTTCACTTTGGGGAAAATTCCTGCTTGCCTGATTCCATATCCCCAAACCAACTGGCAGGGTGAGGGTGGATGGCATCTATATTGAGTAAACAGGAAAGGACCACGGATTTCACACTGTCAAGTGTAATCAACTTCATCAACAATATAATTAGTAATAGTTCAAAGCTATGTGTCTAGGCCTTAAAAAATGGCTAAGTATTTTATCTCTCCTTGACTTGATCTTCAATTTTATGACAAGATAGAATTATAACAGAGGAAATAAGAAAAATGCACAGATAACTAGAATTTAGGATATCCAAGAAGCCTTCCCTGCCCTCCCCACGTTAAAATGGAACTTCTTTCTTTAAAAATAAATTTTCAGAGCCACCTGGGTGGCTCAGTCAGTTGAGTGTCCGACTTCAGCTGAGGTCATGATCTCATCGCATGGTTCATGAGTTCAAGCCCCACATCCGTCTCCCTGCTGTCAGTGAAGAGCCTGCATTGGATTCTCTGTCCCCCTGTCTCTGCCCCTCCCCCACTTGCACTCTCAAAAATAAATTTAAAAAAATGCAAACAATTAAATAAATTTCTGGGGCGCCTGGGTGGTGCAGTCAGTTGAGCGTCCGACTTCGGCTCAGGTCATAATCCCGCAGTTGATGAGTTCCAGCCCCCCATCGGGCTCTGTGCTGACAGCTAGGAGCCTGGAGCCTGCTTCCGGTTCTGTGTCTCCCTCGCTCTCTGCCCCTCCCCCTCTCATGCTCTGTCTCTCTATGTGTCAAACATAAACACATACATTAAAATTTTTTTAAATAAATAAACTTCCTCCTTTGTACGCATAAATTTATCTTCTTAGCTAGATTATCTGGCCCCTTCTGCTGAGGATGGGTATCTGGTACACTGCTGTCATCCCAGTGCCTAACATAGTGCCTGCCATGTTCTTCACCCTCGATAAATACTGGTCGGATGAATAAAGAAGGAAAGGATGAATAAATGAATACATGCAAGTCTCATAAAGAGGACAAAATCATGGATACGCCTTTCATCTTTGGTGCTTGTTACCAATTAGACACTTTTTATTATTGAAATACATCACAATCGTATAAAAATATACTGTTTTAGTAATGAGTAAACTCTCATATTTCTTTATGATAGAGTTACCATCTTCAATAAACTGAGAATAGCTTTATGGGGCTCTGGAGGGAGACCTGATTACAAAATGTTTGAATTTCAGTGCTGTCTCTTGTCACTAACTTCCGGGGTCAATGCACAAGGCATTTACTAATGAACTGAATTTTTTCAATGCCTGAGTTATTTCTTGAGAGTAGTCATTAGAGATTCTAGTTCAAATTTGTCTGTACTTCCTCATCTGACTTTATTCTTCCTGTGATATCAGTGTTTAAGCTACTAGGTAAGGTTAGTTGCTGCTTGCTAAGCTGGTATATGTTCTAGGCGAAATTGCCATTTTCTTGTTAACTTTACTCAGTTAATGTGAAGGTTCCCAAAGCAAAGCATTTCAAGGCAGGAGGAATTAAAGTATTTAAATTGTTTTCGGATTTATATATAAGAAGTATTAATACTGCCATCTGTAAAAATGGCCAAAGACCTTGCAGCAAAGAATATTACTCTATTTTTATAAAATCAAAGTGTTTGGTTTTTTTCCCCTAAAGAAACAATTTGAATAAAACCTGACCCCCTTCCCTTCTTTTCACAATGGAATGTGGTCAGATTGAACCCTCCATTAAAAATTCTCTAATATCTTTTTTTGCATTAACATTTCAAAACTCAATTTAAATATTCACAGATCTCATTTTTAATAAACTTAACAAAATTCAGGTAATTTCCTTCAACTTTCTAGATTGAAGGACAGCAGTTGGTATAGATATAAAAAAGATGTACAGCTATGAGCAAAGCCCAAAATCAATTATATATAAGAAATAACATAACACATGGAAAGAAATTAATCAAAAAGAAGAATTTCTACTATATGATTCTCTGGTCTGCTACCTGCAGGCAACAAACGCAAATGAAAAAAATCAACATTCTTCTGGCAGATAAGAGAAAAATTAATAAAAATGTTTCCTTCTACTAGATCCCCTGATGCAACTATTGTTAAAAGTGAGTGACTGCAGGAAGAACTTGCTCGTTTAAATACTATTTTTTTTTTAGACCACAGAAATAAGGCTTTATTCTTGCTGTTAAGCTCAATTACACGAGTTAGTATGGATTGCACTGTCCAAAGAGATCTCTCTTGCCTGCCCCTTCTCATTAAATGGCCCTGTGGGATATGCACGAGACAAATGTAATAGGAACCAAGTGAGAAGCATTTTGAGGCGTGCCTACGGGGGTAATGATGATTCATAAGGAAGGCTGAGTGTGACAGCTGAAAACTCTAAGAGAGGAGCTAGTGAGAGACACAAAATCTGCCCCAGATAAAATTAGTAAAAAGATGTTCGTACTCTGAAGATCGAAACGTTCCTACTCCCTAACGAGATGGGGAGGGGCACACTTTTGTGGATATCTGCTTTTTAATTTAGAGTTGTTTCCCATTTCTGATTGAACAGGCAGGCCATATATGTACAGAATGTGTGACACTCAAAATCTTTCTTATTAGAAATAAGACATCCAATTTAAATGTCAGTCCACCGCCTCATTTCCATCACATACAGAAAATGTAACATAATTTCAGAATGGAAAGTTCTCTTTTAACTCCTTTTACCCATCAACTAAAATGTAGCATGCCTGTATAGAATTTTGACACGTGTGCATTGCATATTAAACGTGAGCCGGGATTTGCCTATTGCAAGTTTATATTTCATATTTACCTTTTGGAAGGTAGCATCATTTGATAAATGTGGCTCGATTATTAGGTACTAATTAAAGCGTGGTATACATTCCTGCTTAAATTGTCCCATTTAGAGATCCCTATGTTTTATATATATTAGAAGGTTTTGCATGCCTTCTCATTTCTTTGTCTGAGTAGATATTTTGCAAATGATTTTAAACAGCATTTGTCAACTTTGGGGAAAATACCATTTTCATTTTCATTAATTTATTTAGATTTTGAGGAGTTTATTCCATTATTCCATTGGTATATATTCTTTGTTCTGTGTGTGAGTAAAATGATGTAAAGTTTGTGATGGAAGCTTTAATATTAATCATACTATCAGATATAAAAATGACCTGAAATGACATACATTAGGAAGCAATGAATTAAAAAGGTTTGGAAATATTTGTGTGTTTTTGGAAGAAACTCACCTAGCAGAATTTCGGAGCACGCAATGATGGATTATTGTAATTATTGGGAATGATAATATTTTAATGTGACTTTCTTCCCACCTGTCAGTTGCAATCAAGGCTGCCCAGTATTCTGAAACAGTCTCATTTTGCTAGGTGGCTAGTCTTGTGCAGCCTCTAGAATGCTTAGAATATTAATGCATGGAGAGGAGACTGAATGCTCTCTGTAGTTCTGTTATGACAACGTGTTTTTCTTGTTTTAATCAGAAGGCACGCAAAACCAAACTAAAATAATTTCTAATAAATTAATGCCAGTGAGTGCTTAAGAGAAGGTACCCCTTTGGGGGATAGCACGCCAAAACCATAGAATTTGGCATTTCTTTCTCCTCTTTGTATTTGGCAATGTATTTTAATTTCTGTATAATTTAATTTCTTTCTTGGGTGCTTCATTCTGAAGTGCTTTGAATTTATATGAACGAAGGCAATCTGACATTAAGGTGAGGACTGCTCTAATTTATCGTATGCTGCCAAGGTAGGAAGTTATTGATCGAGACAACATATGTTGAAAGACACATATATTTGATTTGATTTAATATTTACTGTGTTAATCCTTACCATTTCTTGAATGTCCTCATTGTGTTGCATATTTTAGTGTTCTTTCCTATATATATACATTTTTTTTTCTTAAAGTGTTCTTTGTCACCTTCTAGCTCTTACCTTAGTGGCTATGGATGGGTTTCAGGGATTTCTTTAACCACCAATATAAATTCATTTACCTGGGAGTAAGTATTCCTCAAACTGCTTCGTAACCATACAAATACAATTCTTTATCGTCATTTTATTCGTTGACTATATCACCAGTGTATAAGGTAGGACTACTTAATCTTCAACTTCCCACCTGCCCTTTACCAACCGCGGATCACTGAAACAACCACCAAATGAAAAATTCTCCCACACTTTGGTGCAGCGTTTGTAATGGCTGAGTGAAAGGCTGCACCATGCATTAGACGGCCGTCAGTATTGTCAGGGGGTGCGAATCAGCTTTATATCTAGAGGGCAAAGGTAGCTGTGGCATTTAGAGGGTTCCCAAGTACCCGATTATCTCCTCTTCTGAAAAAGGAAGTAGTACTTTGTACTCACCAGAATCTCCCAGTAATCTGTATTATTCATCCAGTATAAAATGTGGGAGGATGCCTTCCCATTCTGAGAGACGAATGGGCCCAACCTTATGGGCCCAACATATAGCACATATAGCAGGAATTGTATTCATAGCTTTAGGATGTACAGCTAATTATTAGCATTTTAAAATGAGGGAAATATTTATATTTATACATATTAAGACTATTAATTCTGGCAACTGTGTTTGAATATCTATAAATCAGAGGCAGTTGAAGAGCTGAAATTCAGATTTCCTTCCACTTGCCTGCCAAGTGGCCTCAATCAGAAGTAATTTTCTCCATGAGGGCACATGGAGCTCAGTCGTGAGCCTTTTCTGAGTAGATATTATTATTTGTGTCAAATTATGTGTGGTGATTTTTCTGAAGTGGACTTCTGTGCCCACTAATCCATATACACGAGGTTCCTTCATTCCCTCCTTCATTGGTGCTATTAATTGTACTTGTGCTTCGAGTGTCTTTTACCCTTTTAAAATGTTAGTTTATGGCCACCGATTATCTGTAAGGTTTTCCTGTTAAAGAAACATGCAATATAGACAGTAGAGCGAGATCTGATCTTAAACCATAAATACTATGCATTTTAAGAGAAGCCTTTTTGCCAGAGCCTGATTAGATAGCATGGCAAAAGGAATGGTTAGTAATTTCACATTTTAAAGTACAGTAAATTATATAAATCTGACACTTACTTTGGGAAAAATACAAGTTGGTCATTAAATCCCCTTCCTATGGCCTGTTTTAAATATTGACAATGAGATCTCATGTATTTCGAATGAAGATCTCAAGACTTTTTCACCTTTCATTTGGGTTTTTGCAGTTTGTTTTTGAAAATAAGTGCTTCTTTTCAATTATATGCTTGAAATTGTGAATTGATACCAGCATATAAAATAAAAGAGCCCACAGAATATAGAACATTATATTGTCAATTAAGATCTTATGATAAGCTTTGATAAATAAGGTGTATGTGTGTATATGTGTGTGTGTGTGTGTGTGTGTATATATATATATATATATATATATATATATATATACACATCTATATACATATACATCCAAAAACGTGGGTGGCTTGGTTACAGGTTTATTAAGCACAGATCATTGTTTTGTGGCTTTTTTTCCTTTCAAATGTTCACACAAGTTTTTCCATTTAAGTTTTATTTAAACTATTAAGTTTGAATTTCATATACCATTAGAGCCAATTTGTTGTCATTGAATATTTTAAAAATTTCTCAGTTATATACTATCTTGAATAAAAATCCTTCTAAGAATGTTAGCATATATGCTCAGAATTTAATTTTTTAAAAAAGAAAGCATTTTTATTACCATTGATTTCATTCTTACAATATGTATGAATTGTCTTTATGATGTATAGCACAGATGAAAAAAAGAAATTCACTAAAATGTATATGAATTATTTAAAATAGTTATTTAACAATTAGAGATTTATTTCTTGTTAGCAAAACTCAGAGTTACATATTCTAGAAATTGTCATTTTTGTTAAAACTGATGTTAAGGCAGTTTCTTTGCAGATTGATTTAGTATGGATATAAATTATGTAAATCATTAAATATTAGGAACCAACTATTTTAGTTTTGGTAAATAAAATCTATAAGAAGATCTTCCTGATTTTTTTTCTGGAGGGGCAATCTAATATTTTATAACATATATTGTCAGTAATCTGAGAAAAGCAACATGAGGTTTTTCAATTTGTAGAGACAGATCTTTAAGCATCTATGAGTATTTACATTAATATGAATTAAGCATTTCAGAAGACTTCTGTGTTTTATAAGTTTATTTATGAAGGAATCAGTCTGTAACTAGTGAAGAATACTTTGTGTAGTAGTATGGTGTATTAATAAAAGGTATTTAAAAATCTTGGATTTTCACATCAATTTTTTCACTTATTAGCTTATAACCTTATTCTGATTAACTAACTTCCTGAGCTTTCCAGATCCACAAAGTAAACATAGTATTAATTCTCATACTTACCTCATTGGGTTATTTTAAAGATAGCATAAGAAAGTGCTTTGAAATCGCACATGAAACACAAATGAGACAGCATCACATGTCTTATTTTGACCAGAATTGTTATTACAATTAAGATGTTTTAAAAAAATATGGAGGATATTCTATTAAATTTTTCATTAGACTCAGCATTAAAAATTAGAATTATCAGATAAGTGTTTTAATGATTATATTTTACAGTATTACTGTTTTATATATTCCTTGCATACTTGCTACTTGATGTAATTGTTTTAAGAGTTAAAACATTATACTTTTAAAAGTGAAATAATAAATAAGAGGTAAAAACTAATATGAGATCCGTAACTTTTGAAGGCAGTATGTGCAAAAATCCATGGGTTTTTTTCCCCCCTCCACCTTGAGAATAAGAAAACACATTACCAGAGTGTTTGAAATTAAGGTATTCTTTTTTCCTTAACATTTCTTATTTTGAAGAAAAAGAGAAAAAATAAATTGTAAAAAGGACAAAGAACTCCATAAGAAGTTTTTTGCTTGGATGTCCCTTAATTTAAATCCATGCAACGAACTAATCTTGTTCATGAAAGTGTGTCTTATGTATTCTACCCTTTAGAAATTAGCTTTTGGGAAAATACCAGATATTGTGCTGTATGTACCTATTCTTGTTTGCCTACACATACAGAAAAATTGCATTTTGTGCACAATTTTAAATTATTTATGAGATTTCTTCTTTGGCCCTGAGAATTTTCCAGCACATTTCTAAGAAGTAAGAGAGAGACTACTTAAGCCTGTTAAGTATTTAGCCTGTCTGATGAGACTGTGGATGTGAGTGACAATTAGTACAAATTACCATAATTGTGTTCTTTGGATAAAATGCCACATCGCTTCTTTAAGGAGCAAATGCAGGCCTCTGCTTAGTAAAATGAGTCAGACACTTTTCTTCTCTAGGGCGGTCAGGAATTCATAACCAGCCATGTGGTATCCCCATGTAGTCCACTTCTGACCCATCTGAACAACGATAGCCCTCCCTTTCCTTTCAATAAAATAGGTCCATTAATGTAGGGCACCTCACTCTCATTCACTCTAAGGGAGTTGTATTTTTATTACTGAAAAAGTATCACATAAATACAAATTACATTTTTTCATTAGAAAACTACTTTTCATTTCAGAAAAAATTCAATTAATTATGAATAGGGTTATGCTTTCATCAGGGAGAGAAATATGTAATTTTTCTTCAAGCCTCAAACACATATAATGAAATCTTTTCTTGGAATCCACTCTTAAGATGGGTTTTTAAAAGTATAGACTTTATTAAAATCTCAGTTCAATTAAAATGCATTCAATTACTTTAAATCTTTATTAAAATCTCAGGTAAAATTGTACAACGATGTAAAAGAGACTTGTACTCTTTACCAGGCAGTTAATTCTAACACATGAACATAAAGTGCACAGTTTTGCTCTTCAGGAGAGAATTAAAGAGAGAGAGACAGAGACAGAGAGAGAGAGAAGAAGATTTGGTCTTGGAGTTGGGGGTGGGGAAGGGTTGAAGATGGAGGTTGTTTTCTATGTAGTAACTTCAGGCACTGGTTTCCTTCCACTTCTCATTATAGATAATTGTTTCTTGTGAATATGAGGGTGGCATTATCTTGTGTAAGTCCCCTTGATGATATTGCTTGGCCCACTCATAGAATTCATTTTTTTTTTCTCACCAATTTAACCAAAATACCCTATTAAAGGATTTTATTTCACTAGCTTCTTTGGATGTTTTTGGTACAGTGTCCCTGATTCTCTTTCAAGGGCCGCTAGAAGATGCCATTGAAGAGGAAGAAGAAGAGTGTCCATCAGAGGAGACAGACATCATCTCAAAAGGGGATTTTCCGTTGGAGGAAAGCTTTTCTACAGAATTTGGGCCTGAAAATCTGAGCTGTGAAGAAGTGGAATACTTTTGTAACAAAGGTAATCATTAATGGTTGGATGCAATATGGGAGTCCATTTACTCAGGTGATTTTGCAAACTTTAAAAAATGCACTGATAGAGTGCACGAAAAGTGTTCCAAGTGCTGATACAAAATTCAAGAGTCTGAAAATACAATGTAGAATTTTTTAAACACAAAATGCTATTTTGAGGGCTAAAAGAAGTAATTCCACTTTAATAAGTCATTTCGTATATTTAAAAAAAATACTTTCATGTTGATTGGCCAATTCTAATATATTTCATTTTTATCATGTATTCATTTAATCTTTCACAAGTGTTTATTGAATGTCAGTTGTTTGCAAGGCACTGAATTAGGCCCTGTAAAAGCATTGAATGGGCAGATAGTTCCAGCCCCAAGGTTCTGGCTCACTTCTTTTAAAAACTCGATGCTTTAGGGGCACCTGCCTGGCTCATTCAGGAGAACATGCGATTCTTGATCTCAGGTTGTGAGTATGAGCCCCACAGTGGGTTTAGACTTTACTTTAAAAATAAAAATAAAAATAAAAATAAAACTTGAGTGCTTTAGGTGTTTGACATTCTATAACTGAGGATGTTACTCTTTTAGATAGTGTCAAATAGGAAAAATACACAGTATTTTCCCAGTCTAGATATTCTTTTAACACATTAACATTATGCTGGAAGAAATACCTGAGACAATATGTGTCAGTTCATTTCCAAACTTGACTTGGAGTCAGGTGGCCTCACCAGTAACTGTGTCTTCATTGGGCATATGTATTCATTTGTCTCTGTTTGTCAAAAGTGCATTTAAGGTTTCTCATGATTCTTTTTTATTTTTTTCGAATTTAATTGTTTTGTCTTTGCAAGTGAGGTGGATCTTCTATCATCTCCTGCATCAGCACTCAGTTTCACAAATGGTTAGGTTGCTTCCTTGGTTTGGAACAGCTGATTTTGCCAGCTTTACTATGACAGTTTCTTAGAGGGCATGGATGAGTGTGTGTCTATCTCTATTTGTCTGTGTTTGTGCACGAACCATATTTATTTGGATGTGTGTATTTCTTAGGCAGAGAAGTTGTGAGAAAAAACTTTTTGTGTGTGTAAATCTGTTGATTAGATTTGATGGCCTAAAATTCAGAATGATGATACAGCTTCCAAAAAAACAAAACAAAAAACAAAAACATAACCTGCCGATACAGGTATCCTAGTGGCCACAGATATATTCGATACATATTGTTAAGGTTCCAGTATGACTTTCTCCTGGTGCTAGTGTGTTAGAAACAAAAGAAGTCAGCCAGTTCTTATCCCTGTGGTCAGTAGAACTTTGAAAACTATGGAAATGGAATTGCGGCATTAGCATCTGGCCACCCTGAAGTTTAGAAAATCTCCTCAATCTTTAACTCCCATAGGCCTCAAGGTGACTTTGAACCTGGTCCTTGTCTCCTACATTGGAGACTTTTGGTTGAAAATGAGAGTGATATGGACAGAGTAGTCCTTCTTCGGCAGTGTTGACTTAGTTCGGACCAAGTTAATATTTTGCTTAGCTCTTCTGGATGCTGGAACCATTTCTTGATCATAGTAGCCATGGCAATACATGTAAAAGCTGGCTGGAAATGAAGTTTTTAGATCTGTATTTGCAGACTTCTCATTTTCCCTCTTTGTCAGTTAATATATTCTCTTTTTAAATTTTTTTGAATTTTTTTTATTTGTTTTTGAGACAGAGGGAGACAGAGCATGAGCAGGGGAGGGGCAGAGACAGAGGGAGACACAGAATCCAAAGCAGGCTCCAGCCTCTGAGTGGTCAGCACAGAGCCCGACGCGGGTCTCTTGGTGAGATCATGACCTGAGCTGAAGTGAAAAGCTTAACCAACTGAGCCACCCAGGCGCCCCTGTGAGGGAATATATTCTTAAGTGCATCGTAGAGCACATGCCTTATGTTACAGTAAATAGAAGGAATCAATAGCGTGTGCCATTTACTCTTCTTGTAAGAAACAATGTGTGGATTCAGACCATTTTTGCCAACATAATTAATCCAGAGAAGCAGTAGTGATAGTTATTACTAGACTACATTTTGGGATGATGATTGATTAAGGGCTATGCCTGACAAAAGAATATAGAACTCCAAAATTTAAGTTGGTAGTATCTGGGGGGGGGGGGGGGGAAATATATATATATATATATATATATATATATATATATATAGCTAAATATATAATTAAAGTGAATTAATATAAAATTATACATATAATTAATGTATTACATAGTATAAATATAACTTTCGAATGTTTAGTTTGAAACTAGCAAGTAATGATGGGTGGAAAAAAGAATTGTCATTTTCACATAATATTTTTCAGGATAAATACTACTGTTACTATTGCAGATTGCTGTCATCTTATTTAATAGGGAAAAAATTTCATTATTTTACTCTCATAAAATGTGAGACCAGGAGATGTTCACTGAAGTCAGTAGGAACTGGCGGAAAAGAGAGACAGCTCTTTGACAGATATTGTATCCCCTTGAGGTCATGGTAGGGATTCCATCTGTTTTTCACTTAAGTTGATTAGCTACAATAGGAAGAGAAAAGTTTTTCTCTCTGGAAAATTAGAAACTAATCTTTCTGTAGAAATTCACATATTAGTCTCAATGACACACAATTACGTTTTTTTTTTTTTCCAATTGTAGGGAAGAAGATAGGTTTGGCATTAAAAGAGTATAAGTATTTCAATGGTTAATGATGCCACTGTCAGGATGAAGGAGTGTATAAGAACTGTTCACCTGAAGAAAAATGTTTCAGTGATGAAACATATTTTTGCATATAAAGTCACTTATAACAACTCAAAAATTGTGTATGTCTATCTATCTATCTATCTGAAAATAAATTGGGTTATTTGGATTATGTTATATTGGGTTATTATTTCTTCATCTAAAGATCTAGTAGCCATGATTAAAATCTAGCAATGACAGGGGCGCCTGGGTGGCGCAGTCAGTTAAGCGTCCGACTTCAGCCAGGTCACGATCTCGCGGTCCGTGAGTTCGAGCCCCGCGTCAGGCTCTGGGCTGATGGCCTGGAGCCTGTTTCCGATTCTGTGTCTCCCTCTCTCTCTGCCCCTCCCCCGTTCATGCTCTGTCTCTCTCTGTCCCAAAAATAAATAAAAAACGTTGAAAAAAAAAATTTTTTTTTAAAATAAAAAAAAAAATCTAGCAATGACATGGTTCCTTTACTGAGTTCCAGGGGTAACACTTTTGAACATCAGATGTTTTGTTTGCACTTAACAAAGGATAACAGTTTAAAAACTCTGATCACAAAAACATAGAATTTCTGAAGTGTTTGGGGCGCTTGGGTGGCTCAGCCAGTTAAGTGTCCAGCTCTTGGTTTTGGCTCAGATCATAAACTCAAAATTTGTGAGCCCAGGCCCGCTTGGAATTTTCTCTCTCTCCTTCTCTTTCTGTTCCTCTGCTGCTCTCTCTCTCTTAAAGTAAATAAATAAACTTAAAAAGAATATCTTGTTTCAAACAAGGTATTTGGGTAGTGAGTGGAGAGTACTGAGGACACACGTATAATTTCAGTATATCTTCATTCATATTTTAGCAACTGCGTTGTGTATAAAAGGAACCATATGCCATTGTAGTTTTCCTTTTTATTAAAAAATGGTAAAGAAAGCCCTCTTGGTACATCTGTGAAGACATAGCTTTTCATAAATAAAAGTTCCTACCTCCTTTTGAAATTAAGCTTCTGCATCACACAGGATATTTTCAGCGTTTCAAATGATTCTCTACTTACTGTTGTGGTATTTTCCTCAGTTCCATATGGATATTATCTATTTCCTTGTTGTCAAAGGGCAGGCTTTTTTACAAGTCTCAAAGCATTTATTAATATTATTGCTGGTCATTATAAAACATGTGATTAAATACGACCCAAATCACTCCCATAATGTGATATTCCACAGAAATGTCAAAATGTGGGTGAGAATTTTATGTCAATGTTTAGATGTGCAAAATTCTAAATCATGTGAATCTAAGCCTTAAATATTCACAATTAGAAGCGGGAAAGATCACCTTTAATAAACCCTTGTTAGAGTTGCAGGCCTAAAATTGGAAAGTCACAATAATGTTGAAGTTTCTTTGGTCACTTTTTACTTTGTATTAATTAGTTGCATGTTTCACATCTCTATTCTTCATCTTTTGAATGAGTGAAATGAACTGTTTATTGAAAGATGCTTTTCTTAAAGTTGCTTGCTCTCCTTAGATTTTAAAAATTTCAGCAAACTATAAAGCGATACTTAAAATTTGCATCCTCTTTTGTGCACTGAGTTGAGATCATTTGGCATCTTGCCTTACAGTATCTCCAAGAGGAAGGAAACAAGCAAGAATTATTTCCTTGAATTTACAGATGACGAAGACATCAAGGCTGGGTCCATAAGTGCTACACGTTTCCTGTGGTACTGGATTATATGCTTCAGTGATTTGTTTTCTGCCTTTCTTCTGGTTTATATAGTAAACATGGAAGTGCATCAATGCATGTTGAGAACTAAGCAAACTAATACAAATTGAAACATAGGTGGTCTGCAGAGCAACTGGGGGAGTTTTTAGTGTGTTACTGCTGGCAGGTGGGTACTCATATATTAGCAATTATTGGATAAACTCAGAGACAGTAAGTTTCCTGGTGGGGTTGATAGGGAGCCATTGTAAAACTGGGCTACTATTACTGATTATTTGCAGGAGGAGTTACTCACTGAAATACCCAAGTTTGTTAATGACTGAAATTAAACAAACATGTCTTGGGATATATTCCAAGAGAATGTCACAGGATATGTGAACAGGAAGAGAAGTGTCAGGTCAACATCACTGTAGGCTAGGAGAATCTACTATTATTCAAAAAGGAAAACTCCAAAGAAACTATATGTAGGTGAACTTTGAATTATTGATTATGTAGAAAAGGTAGTGAGGGTCCTTACCAAGTGTTTCCTGCTGATATCATCTCTAAACAAAGGCTGAAAAGGAAAATGATGCCATCAGACTTGATTTTGGAAGAGAGACAAATCTTTCTTTAAATAATAGGATCTGTGTTTGGAGAATAGTCAGAGAAATCACTAGGGGAAGTTCTTAACCTAGACAGACGAACTAATATTAGAGGTCTTCAAGTTTAAAGAAATTTGAAAATAGAAAAATGCAAAGCATATTAAAGAAAACAGAAGAAAACCTGAGTTACTGAGACTTGGATTTAACTCTAGCCCCAGAAGTAATTAATACCAAACCAAAAGCAAACATAAACAGATATTTAATCAGGTTGGCAGAAGCAGTTCAATAGATAAATTCAATACAACTCAACCCATTTTTAAGCATCTGGTGTGTACCAGACCCACTTCTCGGGTGCTGTGGATACAGCCGTAGACAAAAGCCAGTCTTATTTTCAGGAAGAGACAGACAATAAATAAGCAGACTCACATTGTAAAATGTGATGGGTGATGTTGAGCACTAGAAAGCAAAACAGGTAAAGGTAATAGAATGGTGCGTGGGTGTGTGTGGGTGTGTGTGTGCGCGCGCGCGCGTTCACGTGCACATGCGCACGCACGCACGCAAGACAGAGATTTTGCAAGAATGATGGGAGAGCGAACTTTGAGCAGCGACCTAAGGAAAGGGAATGAGCTTCCAGGTACTCCGTCCGGGTCGAATCTGCTGTACCTATGAGGTTAGTGTTGCAGGAAAACCAGAAGAGGACAGCAGAGAGCTGGGGAGTAGGAGAAGTGTAGTCCTACCTGTGGGACTTGCTCTAGGAATCTGTTGGATTCACAACCACTATGGAAAGCTTGAGAGAGCCACAGAGGAGAGCTGAGGTGTAACTGGGAGAAGAGGCATGGTCATGACAGGTTGGTACATACCTAGAAAAGAAAGGCCTACAAAAAGTAGAGGTTAAAGTAGGAAATGGAAACAGGCAATTTGGGGAAGCTGTCAGGGGATACAGATAACCCCAATCACAATCATCCCTTTAGCCAAGGGCTTGATGAGACTCCATCTGTAGCTCATTAATGTTGGTTCCGGAAGGGCAGTTTGGGGTGTTTGAGAATTATATGAGTCACTTTGCTCCCTTCCACAATGCGACATCCTTGTATCAGAAAGATAACGAGTAGAAGACGTGAGTATCTGAGTCGGTTTTATCATTGTGCTTAACTGTTTCTGCCGGTAGGTTGCCAGACTCATTGAAAGGTCCTCCCACATTCCCTTTAATTCTATCAGTTTATGTAGTTTCGTAGTTTAGTTTAAAAATTAAGAAATAACTGAGGAAAAGTACGATTTCTCTTTGGTAACAAATCCAAGCTTAGATTATTTGCATTAATCCCCCTTTCCCATGTTAAAGTAAAGCAACAAAAATGTTATCTAGATTCCTAATACCGAAAAGAAGAAAAAACCCCGCACCTTCATGCAGATTTGGTTGTGGGAGTAGTAACTACTTGTTTTTCATTTAATCCAGTGTCCAACATATATACTGACTGTGTCGTTTCCTATTTTCTTTTTATTTTGTTATTATTTTTTTCAATTCAGAAAGTCTGTTTACTTGTATTTCGTAAACCCTTCTCAATTGGGTTGCTTTCTTTCCTACTCACTTTTGCCTTTAATGACATGTTTTTGCCTCCTCTGATGCTTGGGCAACTCGAATCAGAATTTGCAAAAGGCGGCTCTTCCATAATCACTTTGAGTTCAATAAAGAAGGAGATCTTACAGGCAACTTTGTTCCTTTTTTCTTAACGGGATTAAGAAGCTGAGCTTTTAAAATTCTTGCATATAACATTGACATTTCCAGGGTGTGTTTGGACCAGGGAGTTCAAAGAGAAGGAATAAAAAAGAAAAGCCAATATGACTTTGTTTTTTACCTTGCTGGAGGAACTGTTTGTGCAAATCGCCTATAAGCTTATTGACCTGAATCTTTGACTCCTTGTTTTCTCTGGATTTGGCTGGAGTGGAGACACTGATGGAGCCCTGATAGAGCTGATTGAACAGCCCCCAGCTTTGCTTGGCACGGACCTCCCTTTTTCCTTCTGCACCACCTCCCCCTCCCTCCACATGACATTATTGTTCCTTGGCAAACCTGGATCTGTTTTCCTGGATCCAGTACTTCTTTTTTTTAACATTTATTTTAAAATCTGTACCATTTTCTTATGAAAGTCATGTAACAATGCAAAATGGAGAGCATTTTTTTTAGAATAGAGACATAGAGGCTGTATTTATGTCCTTGCTTGTATTTTTATCTCATGAGACTGGAAGAAAAAAATAATACCTATCACTCTTTTGTGGCCATGTCAAAATCTCCAAAACAGTTTTTGTTTGCAATCTGAAAGATATTTTCTAAAACTACAGTTGTTGGAAAAAATGAGAGAGCATTAGAAGGCAGTTTGTTCTTACAGGGAGTCAGCATTTTCTTGGTTTTGATGGACCAGAGGGTGTACAGATTTTGCCCACGACTTAGTGTTTTATATGTAAGAGTCAGATCAAGCTTTGTCTACGTCATCTCTGATCCCAAATATATCATCATAATAATTTCAACAAAATCAAAATGATTGATTTTATGTGGTGTTGAAATGACTCATGATGATATCATTTATATGAATCATATATGATTATGTAGACCACTTTTTTGCATATGATCAACTCAATTTATTGTTTTGTCTGTAAGCTGACCACCAACAGATCTTCACTGTGCAATCTACAAAAGATATTTGTTAAGTATTTAAGACTTGATAAGATATATAATCACCAAATTCTCTTATAATTTATTAAATAATTTCATGTTGTAACAAAGTTTATTTCATTCTGCTTGTACCTGGCTACTTAAGATGCCAAGAGATATTTGGCCAAATTTTAGTTATATTCTTATTTTACATCAGCATTGTTGTTGATAATAAAAATGGAAAATTACTTACAAAATCATATTTTGCCATTTAGAGGAATCGCCTTTTGGTTTTATGTGTAAGGTTTTTGTAAGTGAAAGAACATTTTTTGACCTGCAAAATTTACTATAGTTGGTTGTTTTCCCTAAAATGTTGCAAGTCACAGGAAGAGTAAGAATTTATTTAACCTCCTGGTACTATATATGTTATATATATGTAGTATTTCCAGATGTGTGTGTGTGTATATATACACACACATATGTATATACATATATATATACACATATGTATATACACACACACACATATATATGTATATATATATGTGTATATATATATATATATATATATATATATATATACACACACACATCTGGTATTAATAAACATCTATGTTGTTTGATTTTTTTCACTTTTAATCTGGATACTGAATTAATCATTAATTTTAGCTGAGTACTGTAAAGGAGAACTACCTATTTATAAGCCCTTTTATTGTTACATTTTCTCAGTGATATTTGGATGAATAAAGAGCCCATGTTCCTTGAAGGAAGTAGTTTTGATCAAGTTGTAATTGTATAAATAGCCATTTTTAATTAATATATATATATATATATACACACATAACAATTCATGCAGGTGTACATTAATATTTGCCAGTCATTTACATGTACTAACTCTTAATTTATTTTTCTATTTATGGAAAATTTACGTTACGAACATAGCATTAGCATTAGAGAACCCTGGGAAGCTAATTTATTGTAATCATATGGAGTTAACGTCTTCTACAACCTTGAATCTGACAGTTGGTCACATGATCTTAGATAAAATGTTATCATTTTAGAGAAACTGATCTGTTAGGAGTTGCATCTCTTCTACTTTTTATCCTTAAACAGCATAAATGATTTGAGAAAATGTCCTTTGTTCTGCACTAACGTATTTCAGGTTTATACCAAATAAGACTTCCAAAGCTCTGTGTCTTTTAATACAAAATTTGTATTTCCTTGTGAGTACATAAAATTTCTCACAATGTTTTGATTATTACTTAAGAAGCAACAGGAAGTATTAAATAGCTTGCCCCTCTACTACCTGGTGGGATAATCTTTATCTCTGGTAGGCCTAAATGTAGAAGGTGTAAAAGGAAATGAAAGCTGTGGTAGGATGAATTTAATTACAGTAATAAAGTCAGTCATTTTTTTGTTGTTCTTAAAAGGTCAAGTAAAAATAACTGAATGTGTTACAGCAATGGAGTAAATACTGATAACGAATGCAGATTGCTGTTTCAGCTTCTTTTTTGTAGTTCAATGAGATTCCAGAGATTGGCATTGAGACTATGTACCAATTATAATAATTATAATAATGGTAATAACAACTTTCATTTGCTGACTGCTCCTGAAAGTCAGACGTCTTGCTGTACGTGAATCATCTCTAATCAACTTACTGTCCTGCAGGGTAGATGCTATTTTCCCCTGTGACTTTCAGAGGGTCAGTAACTTGGTCAAAGTCACAAAACTACTAAAGGTTAATACAAAATGAAAACTAAGGTGATTATACTTATGAAAATAGAGAACTGATTTTGTTTTCTGGTGCCCATCAGTATAATTCTTGTAGAAGAACAGGAACCCATCTGACGAAGCCTGGGCATATGAAGTATAAAGCTAACTTTTCCAAGGTATTTTTAATGTGGCATTCTCTAATTAAACACGTATCAAGCCTGATGTGTCAGTCAAGAATAAGGGGATATATTAAGAAAAAGAAATAAAAAAGAAAGGTTCAAGGAATGAGAGGCGTGCTTAAAATATTTAGAGCCTCCTCTGTTACATCTTTCAAGACTCTGTATCAACATAAACTAGCTTAGCAGTGAGTGGAGTTGGCATTTTGACATAATGAGAGGGCTATGTTGAATGCTCTTTAGACTCATTATACTAACTGGATGGTTATGTCACCCGCGTTGGGTGGCATAAAATAAGCCACGGTTTCTCACTGCCCGTTTCTTGCGAAGTTGTTTTCAGGTAATTGAAATGAGTGGGGACAACCCAAAATGTGTGTACGTGGGCAGAAGCCAGTAACGAATGGCAAGAATGTTTACAAATCCATCAAAAACTATTTGGATCGGAATTTCAGCCCTGTAGAAATGTTTGCAAAGTGAACTCTTTAAAAAACAGCTTGACCTTAACACAAAATGAGACCAAATAAAAAGCGGAGAAAGGAAGGAAGGAAGAGGGGAAGAGGGCATTGTTTGCAGGGAAAGCTCTGGGCACCGTGGAAACTTTTCACTTTTCTGAAGGAAATGCAGTGCAGCGGATGGCACAAGTGGAAGTGAGATAAACATAGGAACTGGAAAAGTAAGCAGTACATTCTAACAGGTTCTGTATCAGAGATCTGGAGAAGCGGAAAGATTAGACAAGGAACTGTTCTGAAACTTGACAGTGGCTGTATCTTACCACGTCTTACGTATGTAGGAGATGGAGAGTGGAATTGCACAGACAGTAGGCTGTGATTATATTTTTCTGACAGTGAGAAAGGAAGGTCTCTTTAAGGATTATTTTTAAAGATAGTGATTTATCAAGGTAGAAATCTACAGATACATAAAACACTTGCCCCCCCCTACCTATTTAACAATAGGATTTGATATAATTTCTCTTGTTGCACAGCGTTAGCACAAGACCGTATATTTTTGATTCAGATAAGCTTTTTTTCAATGCGAATTGTGATCCAGTCTAAACAACACTGAGAACCTATATTACTTGTTTCTGGTTGTAGAAGCATTGATATGTGTGAGTGTTTGCACAGACCACACATGTACAGAGGCAAAGAATGTTCTCGTTTCTTAAACATACAGCCCTCTAGTAAGGAAAAGAAAACATGAATAAGTGAGACAAGGAATATCTAAAAGGAGTGGAAAAAATGTTAAGTTTGAGCTGATAAAGGAAGGAGTGTGTTCTTTCTCAAGCTTCCTTGTATTGTGCTATTTACCAGCACATACCTGCCTCATTTAATCCTTGGGTCTTGGGCGCCTCTATCCTGTCCTGGTGGCCGAATACCAAACGGAATGCTGAAATACAGGAACTCATAACAAGAAACATTTCTTCAAAAATACAGAGTGATACTGAAGGAAATGGACAAGGAAAATAGCCTGTATCCTAAGGAAAACCCAACTTAGAGAAGAATGATGTTTTCTCTTTAATATTGGCAGTTGTGCAGAAGAACCTCCGAAGCAGCCTTAAAAACTCTGATCACTAATAAAAGGAAGGAGTTTTGAAAATTTACATAAAATGTGAATCTTATCTTTACACTTAACATTGCCAGAGCAATATTAGATATATTAGTTTACCATTTTCGTGTATTTGGCAGTTGTTTAGCTACTTTTATATCAAATGATACGTCCAGGATAGTTCAGTGCAGCGCAGTGGAGCTTTAGAACTCCTCACTCGCATAGACTCCTTCCAAGGCCTTGCACCTAATTTTCTAATTATGGCTTTGTATTTCTCTTTTATGGAGGGCCTCCCAAACTGTGTAAGCTTTAGGCTTCAGAAAGCCTGAGTCAACCCCCATTAGTACCTTTGGTCAATATGAGTGAGCTCAGAGGAGATAGCAATGATCCAGCATGAAGTGTGGTTTCAAATTCATCATTTTTAGAAAACCTTGAGTAAGGTTCCCAAAATGTCTTGGTATTTAGATATCTGAATTCCAAATCTGTTATCATTATGGGATAAGTCACCCTGTGCCTAAAGAGACCACAGACACTCATGAAAGTGCTGTGTTAAAAATTAGAGCAGAAGGGGGAAAAATTCTCCCACGCTTCTAAAAATCTGGATGATGCTGTGGATACTATCTATGTTTTTCCTGCGTTATCACCAGCAGCCAAGGACCTCTTGCTGGCCCTGAGGGAGGAGGTGGTGTGGGGAGACCTTGTGGTAAAAAGAGTCTGAATGGGCATTGTGATAGCATACATGGGACTCTCTCTCCACTGGCGGTAGAAGCTAGATTTGGATCTGAGTTGGAATGAGGCTGATGTGACCTAGAATATTTTTTTTTCCTTTTTATTGCACAGATATGCAAACTTAATCAGGATTAGATTCAACTAGAAGGATAGGTTCCTGGAAGCTGCCACAAAACTCTCCTATTTCTATTCTCTTGTCCTGAACTTAGTCTTATGAGTGGTCCACCTCACTAAAAGGGAGGCTGGCAAATGTGGTCTTTATGATCAGGCGGCCACATGCCCAGCTCTAAATTCTGTTACTATGAAGGGTTTTCAGCTTATGCAAAGGGCATAGATTTTATATGCCTTTACTTGATTATTGGGTTAATGACTCAAAGCGTTATGCAGTCAGTTCACTCAATATGCATACTTTATCCAGTTTGATAAATATTTATTGAACATGTGCTATATCAGACATTGTGGGGCATGCTGTGGATACCATGTAAGTAAACACAGGGAAGCCTCTGGCTATTCTGGAATTTACATGATAGTGGGGAGGCAGGCATTACTAAAATAATCACATAAGTGGTACAGGGTGGTTTGACATAGTGAGGAAGGTCAGAGAAAGTATCCTTTAAGGATACGATACTTGAGCTGGCATCTAATGCTGAATAGGCATTAATTAGATAAAAAGAGGTAATAATGTTTCAGATAGATGGGACAGCATATGGTTGGCAAGAGCCTGATGAGCATGCAAAGAGGGTGATGGAGATTGTTGTGTGAGTTGACCCTGGAGAAATAGGTGTGGGCCAGAGAGATGACAATGACCCTAAGGTGAAGGATAGGAAATGACGAGAAGGAGCATAAATAGGAAGATAGATATCTTGAAAGCTGAAGCATTAAATGCAAATCCGAGCTTCCCATAAGCCATAGTAGAGAGAGAAAATGGGGGTAAGGTGTAATTTCAATTTATCTGCAGAAATAACTGTTATCCCCTAGTTTTGAGCTCTGAGAGTCATTTGTCATTAGGTATCTGAACTAGTGTTGGATAAAGGGCCTTCAGATACAGACTGAAGCTGTTGGTTGCTGTCCCAGAATATTCATTCTCCGCTGGCCTTTAGCACTTTGTATGTGTGGCTTGAATAAAGTCTGTTTGTAATTAGTAAATTATATTGTAGTAATGGAACACTATGGTAATGAGTAATTGCTTATGAATCATATTCTTAAATGGATTATGAGGCCTCTTTGGAAAAATCATTTTGTTAAAGAGGAAGGAATAAACAATAAGGTTCTATGGAAAGCAGTGTTCAGACATCATCTTAAACTGGCTTGGTCTTTCTGTGTAGATGGGGCTGGCTTGTTAAAGAGACCATTTCAGAGACTGTGGGATTTGGCTTTACTTTGTGTTGTTGTTGATGGTGATGATTTCCGAAAATGAATGCTGGGTTTGAATCTTGAAGACCGAAGCCAGCAGACTGAAGGGATGACGGTTTGTTGATAATACAACAACAGATCTGTAAAAGATAAATTACAGTTGAGAGTATCCTCACTTACAGATTATCAGGCATTACTTTCTTCTTTGGAGCAAGAAGTGCCTTAACTGTGTAGGATCCTCTTCTTTGTCTTTTTATTTAAAAAAAAAAATTTTAATGTTTATTTTTGAGAGACAGAGCATGAATGGGGGAGGAGCAGACAGAGAGGGAGACACAGAATCCGAAGCAGGCTCCAGGCTCTGAGCTGTCAGCACAGCCCGACATGGGGCTCGAACCCATGAACCGTGAGATCATGGCCTGAGCTGAAGTCGGACGCTTCAGCACCCACGTGCTCCTTTTCTGAATGGAATATAATAGTTCAGTGAGGGTTTTTTTGGGGGGCAGGGGTGGGGTAGGTAGGGAGAAAGGGAAGAGACAATGAGGAAAAATAGTTAAATACAAGCTTTGAGATACACATTTTAGAAAAATCTTTTTAAAGTAGGTTTTTTTTTTTTTATTCTCCCACACTTGGCTTATATATTGATTTTTTTCAAGTGTCCATAGAGAAAAGTAATAAGAAGCAGAAATTTTTGAATGATATACTGCTGAGAATTTGCCTTATTTTATCACATGTGGATATTTCCCTTATGCACCAGATCTTTAGTGAACTTAAACTTTGTGAAAAGCTCTTTTCACATGGGAGATGATATTCAAATGTGGGGTAAGTGTTTAAGACTGTAGAAATAATTTATAAATCACTGTCCTTTATTCCTGAGTTATTAACACTGTGACTTTTATGTAATATAGCTACCATAAACATCAGTATGTTGAATAATTCCCTCTTACTGGCTGTGATAGAATGCCACAAATTATGGTGGTTGCCTGTTAACTGTAGAGAGGAGCTTCTTCTCCAGGTAGCAGACTTAGCTCTGGACGGCTGTCACCACTGTCATCCACAATTGTCTGAAATCAAGAAATCCAGTGTCTGAAAATTCATAATCAGATAAATGTGGACTCTATTCTATTGACGTGTTTAATTGCTCATATTCTGGAATATGATAAAAGGTTATTGCCAAAACAGTGACATAGTAAGGAGATCGCATGCATTTTTAAAAATAACTGTCTACTGAATATAACTATCCAGAATATGGCAAAACCCTACATTTTCTTATACACTTACAGCACATCTAAGGGAGACTTAAGTCAGACACCATTATAGAGGTCCATAGAATAATGGACCTTTTCTTATCAAATGGTTGAAATGTTTAGGTATCTTCTTAGGTATTGGCAAAAAGGGATAATAATTGTACATTTTTATTTTTGTATCTGGCGACATAACCATATCTATAATTTTGACAATGCAGTGTTAATTTAACATGATGCTTTTGTTTGATGAATCTATAAACAAACAGTTGTTTTAAGCCCAACAATATCGTGAGGCTATTAGGCAAAGCAAACCAGAACTGAATCGTAAACTTAAATGTCCTCGCCCTTCAATACAAAGCTGTAGTTTTCTGTTTTTGACTGTTACAGTCCTTTAACCAAAGCTATCTTGTCTGATGATAAAACCATAAGTGTATGAAGCTCACACATTTTTCATCTCTTTTATGACCTTATCTTTCATGAGCGGCTTCTGTGAAGGTATCCTAACTATAGGAAGCACCTGGAAAACATATGTGATATCTATTCTCTGATAAGCAGTGTGAACAAGAAAGTAGATCTGTCACTTCTGAACTGTTCATTGTTAAAAAATACTTTGATGATTTAGCTGATTGCGAAATACATTATAGGGATGACTAACAGCTACAGTAACACTCTTAGTCAAGAAAGTTCAATAGTTTTATTGTACAAGAATTTCTATAAGAGGTTAATATTGATAGGAACTACATGGATTAAAGGAGCAGGGTTGAGGAGGGCTGTTTTCTTGTATGACTGCTGGCAGACACTGCTGCTATTTGTGCTGAAAAAGTGGCTTTCTCAGTATGTGGCAAATCTTTAATTTATACAGGCATGTCTAACTTTGGGTGAAAAGGTGTTTATGGTTTTGAAATTATTTTTTCCCAGCAAGGAAAGCTGCTGCTTTGACCACCTTGCCAACAATACCTAATATGGAATTTGAAGATTCTGTTTCATGTGTTCGAAAGACTATATTCTGGTGCAGTTCCCCGAGTCATTTGTGCTGTGTATTATATTGCTCAATAACACCTTCAATTTCCCCCTATAGGGCTCTCATTGATTCTGAAAACTAGACTAAGGAAAATGGAAGGGCCCACAAAATATGTATGATATCTTTTAAAAGAGCAACAAAAGAGTTTAATCTTGCAATGGAAAACCATTAACTCCATAGCCATAATTTTAGAAATATTATAGATTTTGTTACCGCTTGACATTTATTCTGTTTCATCTTTTTATGAATTGGTCTCTGGATATATATAGTGGTTATTCCATTAAATGTGTTTGTGCTTTGCTAAAAATACACTGAAATTTCTATTTAAAAGTATGTGAATAAAGAATTTAGCAAGTAAATGAATGGATGTCAAATGCATTCCTAGCTCTTTCTGCAATTCTCTTCCTAGCATCCTTTTCTGTCTTCTTGTCCTTTTCCTACCAACAAAGCTTTTGAAGCAGTATCTTAACAAACTTGTCATTATTATCTTGGCTATTAATTATTCATGCCATTTTTCATAAGCTACTTAGAGTACTGATTTCAAACATATAAGAATCAAAAATAGAAATAAATAAAAAACAATGGTCAATAAAGTCATTTCCATTCAAATCACAAAGAAGCTGGGGTTGGATTAGTATCAAAATAAAGTTCTGTGTATAAATTTTCCATGAGAATAAATATATTGAAAGGGAAAGAAGCAAGTCCCTATTGTGAAGGGAAAAAATAGTGTTTTCTTAAAAGTAATTCAGAGATTTCATATTTGATTAAATTGTTTTTTAATCATTTCATTTTTCATTAGTAAAAAGATTAAAAATGAATTAGATAGAAACATTACCATAAAAATGAGAGTTAGTTTCCTGAGATAAACTCGGAAGATGAAGGGTCTAAAAGTTGACAAATGTGACATATTTTAGTTATTAAATAGAAATAATGTGCTGAAGGCAATTAATTAGCAAATGTAATGATACTGCAGTAGGTTAGGGTAAAAAGAATGAAACCAAGATCTAATTTTATAACTCATCAGTGAGTAATGGTAATTGATTAAGCATCTATGTGTAGTTGATTTTACTGAGTTCCAAGTCCAACAGTATACCTTCAGAAAAATAATGCTTCTAAATATTATATCCATTAAATCTTTCATTTTAATATGTAAGCATAGTGAAGGAACAAGGCCTATTATATATGGAAAGGAGAAGCAGCTATCTTTGTTGCTTGATCATCAATAGAGATTCACTGTAATATCCTAATAGGTTTGGAGTATGGTCGCTGGAGTCAGAGTGACTTGGGGTCAATTCTTGGATGTTCCACTTGCTAGCACTATGCCTGGGCATCTTCTCACATATCTGCCTGTTGGCTTACTCTTCTGAAATACAGGGATAACATTGCATGGCAGGGCTGATGTGATGTTCACAAAACATTTAGTGCTGAGGGGTGGTCAAGAAATGTTAGCCATGTTTAGGTTTAATATAGAACCCAAGCGTGCAGACCTGTTCTCTGCCTTTATTCATCTTTATGTGCAGATACGGAGATGAATATAAATTTAATTCCAGCCCATTTTGTTTTCTGCACCCATGTGTGTCACTTCACATGACAGTCTTATGTTTTTGGTCATCTTTTCCTTTTTCGCATTTTTTTTCTTTAAGAAACATGATTAAATAACTGATCAAGGGCTTTAAACTATTCTCCTGTCCTGAGTTTATTTTTCTTAATGTGATATATATTACACATTTACCCAGTTTTAAAATAGCTTAAAACAGTTGCAAAATGTAATTTCTTTTGAGCTGTTAATTGTATACAATCAACTATCTTTACAGTGTTTCCTTAACTAAATACTCTGCAATATTTATTTTCAGTGGTTCTAATTATATGTGCTGCATAATGAAACAAATTAGAGCAAATTGTTCCATGAATCAGGATTATCAATACTGAGTATTGCTCCAGATGTTGGTGCAAGTTGAAATCTAAGCTCAATAGTTCCAATCTGGCAGTTAAGTGACATTTAATGAAAGTATTTTATTATATGAAATTACTAGTTCAATCAAGCCTCTAATAGGCTAAATTATATTTTTTTCATTTTGAGTGATTTACCAAATTTCTGTGTGCATCAAGGTCTGCTGAGATTTGTAGTCATCCTGCTATTTTTTCCCAAGATATTAGATGAGAATGATCCTGAGTAAATTTAGCCTATGCTGAATGAACGAAATGACTTCATGCATTCAACCATCATACTGTAGTAGCAGTTCTCAAATTACTTCTCTTAGCATCTTAAAACTTTGTATGGATTCTACTCTCACATCATTGAAATGTGGTCAGTTTGACCACCATTTTTCCTGCACAGCAACTTAATTACTGTAATGCTCTATATGGAATTCTTTGGGGAGATGACTTTCATTTTTAATCTGAGAAATGGTTTTCAGTCATGGAGCCTCAGGGCATGAAACCTACAGAATTCAGTTTTATGTAAGATAACGCCTCCAGAATTTCAGAAATGTTATTGGTTCTTTCCCCCAGGAACCTTCTATTGCACCAAGTCTGGGTTAGGTGTCATGCCTGTGTGCTCCTGTCACGTCTTGGACTGGTCTCACTAAAGCATTTGCCACACAAGATTGCAATTATTGATTTGTCTCTGTCCTAGTCTGAAGTTATATGAGAAGCGGAACCATCTTTGTTTTATATTCTTAGTGCTCGGCACAGTGCCTGGGACTCCAAATTTATTTTAATATATTAATAAAGAATGGTTTATTTCATCTCTCTTCAATAAAGATAAACATTTACAGATTCAGGGGAATTCTTTTAACTTCTGATTTTCATGATTATTGTGATTCCTCCACAATATAGTCTTCGAAACATCCCTTTTTCCCACTATACTTCTCATTATTTTTCCTTCCAAATATGTAATTTACCAAATAAAATATTTCAAAGTAGACTTAACTATAGTCTCACAAAAGTTTTTGGGCAAGAATGTCTGAGACATGAGTCAGATTGTGGTTATAGAACAAGTAAGGGGGGACCCAAAGACCAGATGTCTGAGAAAAAAACATGTTCATGGAAACCCAATAAATATATGTTGGCTATTGTATTTGTGTCGCATGATCATATCAACCCCCTACTTAAATATTTCATTGACTTCAATGTGAAGAACTTCAGAATTAATTGTACTAGGTTCTCCATTGGTCACTGTCATTTTACGCTTCTGGTCTCTGAATTTCTGTATCTTATGTGTTTTCATTTGGAATTATTCATGGATTACCCTGATTATGGTTTTTTATCAGTGGTTACTTCTCTTATGCATATTATCTGACTCCTTTACTAGATTATATGGTCCTTAAGGGAAAGTATATATCTCATTGTATCTTCAGAAATATGCACTATAAATATTCACAATTGAGTAAATTTTGCATGGCATCCCGAGTTTCCAGCAATTCAAATGTAATAGCAAAATTCAGAAAGATTTACTCCTTTGTGTGGCCATCAGGATGATATAGTTAATATCTGCATATAGAACTTAATTTATCCAAATGGTTCTACCCAGAATTCTACTATCTGAGCCCTTGGATATGTAATTTTTTTTGGGGGGGATATGTAATTTTTAACAGCATGTCCCATGCTTGCTTGGGTATGTCTTGCTCTGGGATTATTCAGCTATTCCAGGTATGCATGGTTCTCTACTCAACTGGTGGGGGTGGAGTATAGAAGAGGCAAGAAAGGATATTTTGGAAAGAATGCTAGACAGGCAGTTAGAAGACTCAGATTTAATTCCTAACCTTGTATAAACTGCTGTTTGTGGTGGCCTTTATGATGCCTCTTCATGCTCCCCTATAATCCTGCTTCTTACTTGTTGAGGAAAGGATATCTACTAAAAGCTGCTTCCATCAGTCACCCCTGTGATGACTGGGAAACACTTAATTGGTCCAGCATGTGAAGGTTTGGGAGGGGTGACTGATGCAGAAATAAATATAGTGGCTCTAAGATCATACATAAGTTACCCTATCTGTGCATCGATTTTGTAATCAGTAGATTTCTCTAATTTGGGTCAGATCACCTCCAGAGTCCTCCCCCAACCCCCGACCTTGCTCAGATTTCCTTGTTTCAAGATTCATAAGACATGAGAAGAGTGCTTAGAAGAAACGGACACCGTTTAAAGTTATAGGTTGCATTCTTTACTCTTCACTGTTGGGGAAGACATTTTCCTTTGTAAATTCCCCTGCGTTATTCCCCTGAGTTAAACCTCCACTCAGTCTGTGGGCTCCAGTGTCCATGAAAAATAAAGTGTTGTAAAGGTCATATTTCCCCCAATTGGGTCTGGTATCCTAGAGGTACCAGAAGATTAAGGTGCTACATGGATTATTGTATTAAGTAGCATTGAATCATTTGGTGAGAAGGTTTTCAAGCTTTTTGTATTCTTTGTGGATCAGTGAAAATGTTTCATCTTCGTATTACTGTGACTTAAATAACTTGTTACTCTTCCTTTCTATCACAGGGAAATGAGACCAGAGACTCAGAGTCTAAATAAACTCAATATCTAGAAGTTAGTAATGTTACCTTTATTTTTATTGTATTTATGTTCATTATTACCTTCTATTAGGAGCATCTAATCCTGATTTTTCTTTTATAGCAGTGATAAAATTTTCATTAAAAAAATGTTTGTATGTTATAAAAAGTGAGTCTGCTTTTTTTAAGTTTTTATTTAAATTCTAATTTGTTAACATATAATGTAATAATTAGTTTCAGGAGTAGAAATTAGTGATTCATTACTTAACATATAACACCCAGTGCTTAATAAGTGACTCTGTTTAAAGAAAGCTTACTACGCATGACTGGACGAAAAACTATGAACATAATTACATAAGGAGGTTCGGAAGAAATTGAGTACTTCAGTAAGGGTCCCAGAAGGAAACTGATAACTTGGCCAGTGGGTTTTGCTAAAGAGAGTTTGGTGACGAGACAGTGTACAAGGTATGGAGACGGTTAAGGAAACCAAACCAACAAGGGATGGGGAGCACTGATGGCTGGCAACAGTGAGAAGCTGTTAGCTCTCCTGATCTGAAGAGTCATGGGAAGTGATAGTACTGCGGGAGTGTGGGAGAAGCATATGAGCCGCTTAAGAGTGCCCACGTACAACACAGCCATTGCTCCCAACTGGAGACCCTAAAAAAGATGGGGTTGGAGGACATGTACCTGTCTTCTCTCTTCCTGCTCCCTGATCGTCTCATCTTGTAAGTGCCTCCCATTGATTGAACCCGCCCAGGAATAAGAGAATAAAGCAGCCCCAGTGATGGGGTCCACAGAATTCTGCCTCATGGGGCACAAAGTACAAAGTAGGACATAGAGGGAAGAGAGTCAGTTGAGGCCATCAGGAAGGGGCAAGCCGAGAATAACTAGCTCGTAGAAAGTATCAGGGTTTTCTGCCAGAGCTAATCCTTAATGAGTCCAGTTATGCCAGTCTGCTGCCTGCATAGCTTTAGTTCAATACTCATATATATGTGGGCATACTTTTCAAAGTACTTAACAACTGGTACAACTTGGGCTCTGACCGATCAGAGCAGATGCCATAAACCTCTTGCTGAATAGACGTAAACCCCTAGTCTCTGGATTAGGGGAGATAGGAGGGGGCACACTAGACAGGGGCTGGGGCAGGGAGGGTTGGGCTGAGGGGCACTTGGTTCAGGGTTCACAGCATTTGAAAATATTAAAAGGCTGTACAGCCTACTTGTCTATGCAGGCTGAGAACCATCCCTCTTTGCGTCTGAGAAGTGAGAGCAGAACTCTTCCACTGATCTTGTAAGATAATTGGTTGATGTGTCCATGTTCTTCTACGTGACCTGTAAAAAGGAGCACAGATTAAAAGTCTTATCTTACTCCTGAGTCTTTGTACCTTTCTTATGGCACTTGGACCTTGTCTTGCACTCTCATTATTTGTGAACTTACTCTCTTAAATGGGTTTTATGCTCCTTCCAAAAAAGTATTGTATTTTTCCATATATATCCTGCTATATCTACTACAGTTCCTTAAACATGGTAAATGCTCAGTATCTATTATTTTATGGAAATAATTCCCTTGCTATTCATTGTAGTCATCCTGAAAAGAAGAGAGAACTCAACTTTCAAAGATCCTTCAATTCCAAACATGGGTTTGGCGGTGTGGGGGTATCTTTTTTATTCTTTGTCACCCACCAGAGCCAATGATCCTGTGCTATGGAAATGGTGACAACAGAGTTGTCACTGGGTTTCTGCATTCTCTCTACCTTTATTCCACTTTTTAAAAATGATTCATTTTGTGAAGCTATATATGGAAATGAAATACAAAATTTATGGAGTTTGACGTTCAAAACTCATCAACATCACATTAATGTCTTTGCAATAAGAATCGCTTCCTGAAAATTTTGTTATTTCTGTGTTACTTGTAAAGATGTTAAGAATTCAATGTATTTTTTGTTATAATCATATAAAAACTTAAGTACTATTATAGATTTGGACAACTATGTGGAAAATACTTTAGAGAAAGCCTAGGTGGGCAAGTAATTTAATTTAAAATTTTTAGCATTATTAGATTCAACATCTAATTGCCATGTTTTTGGTATCCATTTTGGAACGAATTTGGTATGACATCGCATTTTCTTGTTATTCGGTTTTCTGATCTCTATTACCATTTATAGTAGGTATATTTTGCAATATTTTTGTGTGTACCATGTTACCATGGATTACTTTCCTATAAAGGAGTTGCTTTATTACTTAAAGTGAAGGTTCTTATAAATTAGACCTCTTGATATGCACTTGCCTTGTTAACATATGTTCTTTGCCATAACTATACTCTCGCTCAAAAAATATAACATTTTTTTTTCTTATGTGGAAATGAAAACATGAAACTGTGTGAACTCCCTTCACTTCTCAAGTATAGCTTTATAGTTTCTTGCATTGTGAAGACTTGAGTCACTGGCTCATCTCATATGCTAATTATTTATGGCCTTTTTATACCCATTTAAAAAATAGGTTTTAGCAAGCTAAAAGCTGGGGGGGGGGGGGGGCGGAATCTTCAAAATAATCTAAATTCGGCCCCAAACCTAAATATGTCTTACCCTAAGCCAGTTAATTGCTTTGTTTTTGTTTTGCTGCGTCTTGCCTTTATAAAAATTATTATTTGGAAATACAAGAGTTAAGGTTTTCCATATTAAAAGTGGTAATTACACACTGCTTTTTTAATTTTATTCTTATATAAAATATTAATAACACTGAATTTTTTACAGAAATGTTTTTGTTTATAGCAGTTAACTTTATGTATTCATGTATTGATGACTAATGCTGATTTTCTTTACTATAAATCCACAGTAGATATCAAAATGATTAATCATGGTCATTTTCTCTGCATAATGACAAATATATGTAACCAACATATGCTTAGACATACTCTAAGGACATCCCTTTACCGGATCTGAATGTCAAATAGAGAGCTTTAACTATTTCCCCTTTTCTCTCTGTGTTGGTGTTTTCAGGTGATGATGAAGGAGTCCAGGAGACAGCAGAATCAGATGGGGACACACAGTCAGAAAAGCCAGGCCAGCCTGGAGTTGAGACAGATGATTGGGATGGACCAGGTAGGACAGAAAATTTAAAATTCAACCGGTTGTTGCTACTATCAGGAATTCACTTTTTCCTCTTAAAAATTTTAATTAGGTTGTAAAACTCTTACAATCTCAGCTCATGTATGTATGTATGTATGTATATACATGTATATATGTATAATAAATATATATATACGTATACATATATATATTTGTGTGTGTGAATGGAGGTTACATGGGAGTTTAAGTAAACATTATTTAAAGAAGATTTTTATCTTTCTGTTAAATAAACTAGAAAAAGCAGTGTTTCTTCTGCTTAAAATCTCCATTTTTTTCTCACTCCACAGTCACATAAAAATTACTTCATTCTACTTGCCTTTTTGGGTTTCTTTTGAACAAAAATCTTGATGCTATATCTACTTTCAATTTGGGAATAATTTTAACACATGTAAACAAGTAACAGTAATACTATAAAGAAATATTTTTAATTTAGTCATATTGTAAATTGTAGATTAAATCTCAATATATATTTAGAAGTTTAGAAAATATCAACGGATACTCCTATTTGATTCAAGGTTTTGGCAACATTTTCATCTTTATGAATGAAAATTTAATTTGATTTTAAAAATCCTGATATTTAATCATGTCAAGAAAAAAAATGATGAAAATACTCCTAAACACCAGCATAATTTTATGTAAATATATACAGTTCATAAGAACTCACTAAAAAAAAACTATATTTGGTGCCAAGTAATTTACAATTGATGGTATATTCATAAATGGAGACTATTATGTCATAGGACTTAAAGATATAAGCGAGGTTTTGAAATAGTTTTAGCCATAATTTCTAAAGCAGTAACATTTTTCATTAAGAAAGATCCCTATATTTCAATCACATTTTCACCCTTGCATGACTTTGCAAATTGCTCTCTGCTGTGCGTGAAGAAGAGAAGGACTCCAGTGGTAATTGTCTGAAACCAGCAGCTGGAAAATATAATGCAAACAAAAATGAAGATGCAGTATAGCTGATTATTATGATGTCATTTCTAATGTTATTCATGATACACACAAATGTTTGTATTCTGTGTACATACAACATAATGGTTATACAAGATTTTGGATCAAAATGTGTTATATTTAAAGTGCCATTATACCACTTTTTAAGGGTTTGGAAGAAGTTGTAGACTTCTGGCATTTTCCCCTTATAGCATAATGTTTTCTGTCTTCTCGGTAGAGGAAAGAATTCCTTGGATTAAAATTTAAAAAAATCTTTGGAAAATTTCATTTTTTTTTCTTGAGGATTACATTTAATTTCAAAAGGATAGATGAAGTTTGTATTGTGCTGTTTTTTATTCATGGAATTAGGCATATGTGTGCTGCTTAGAGTTTTTACATTTAAAATTAATTAGATTTAATGGCCTTTTGGATATGCCTACTTACAGAGTGTACATTCTGGCTGCTCTTTCGATGGTGGAAACTTGGAGGGGGCAGATTTTCTTCTTTCTGATGGTCTGGGGCCCACTGTATTCCCTGTGGCTTGGGAGTATGCAAGCACATTCACGCAGTGGTAAATTATTAAACACATGGGCACACCCAATGCCGCCTTTTTCGGGAAGCTTTTCCGGAAGTAAACTTGTCTTATTAACTTAGAGACAGAGAGAGAGGAGCAAGGTAAAGAATGATGTGTCATCCAGGATGAGATGTTTCACTGTTGAGTTAAATTTCTTTTATGTATCTGATTTAATGAAATTATTATTTAATTGTTGTAGTGAACATGTTTATGCTCTTTTCTTTGGCACACCTGAATATGTAAAAACTTTAGGGGCGCCTGGGTGGCTCAGTTGGTTGAGCATCCAACTTCAGCTCAGGTCATGATCTCACGGTTTGTGAATTCAAGCCCTGCTTTGGGCTGTGTGCTGACAACTCAGAGCCTGGAGCCTGCTTCTGATTCTTTGTCTTCCTCTCTCTCTGCCCCTCAGCCGCTTGTGCTGTGTTGTTCTCTGTCTCTCTCTCTTTCAAAAATAAATAAACGTTAAAAAAATTAAAAAAAAAAAACAACAACTTTAAAGGAAAAAGGTATGTATCTAAGCAGATGTACCTATAAGAAAGTTCTTTTGTTTGTTTGTTGCAAAATTGATAACAGATTTTTCCCTTCAGGTATTTTACCAAAAAAGAGGGGGTTAATTATTTTGAGACCCCTAAATTAATGAAGTTGATTCATAACAAAAGGATATCTGTGGATATGCATTTTAAGTAGAAATTTCATTACTTTTCCTTCAATCAGGACAAAGTATAGGGGATGTTTTTGCACTTTCGCTATCGTATAATAGCGATTATATCAATATTTCACCCCGATTTTTGTTATTTGCAAAACGGTGTTGGTACTTTCCAAGTGTATAAAGGGGAGAAAATCGTCCAAGTTTTAGTGATGGTTTCCAAACAGTTAGAAATTGCGTTCTGTATTCTAAGGTTCAAATTCCGGATTTGCCACTTATTTGCTGGGTAATTTTTGTCAAGTTGCTTGCTTTCTCTGTTCCTGTATTGCCATTTGTAAAATGTAGAAAATGACATTCACACTTCATAGGGATTCTGTGAGAATTAGGTCCTACACATAAAATATTACTGATCATTATAAAGGCTTTTGAGTTGTCGAGTCTTGAAGCAGAACCATTTAAAATTCTCAGCATTTTTTTTAAAGCCCGGTAATGTATCTGATACAACTTTAAAAATACTAAGCATCTAGTTTTGAATTTAACTGCAAATAATTGGTCAAGACGTGATGACCAATGAATTGGTAATGAGCCAGGTGTGATTTTAAGGTCTCCTAATTTTAAAATCCTCCCACCCAGTCCTCGACATCAACCTAAGATAGACAGCTTTCTCCAAATAAAAATAGAGCAGAATCAAAAGACAAGGAAAATGATCTAAAGAATTAGAGGCATAGAGCTGACATCATTTAAGATGGATCAGGATTTATATATATATTTTTTAAAGAGTTTGATTGAAGTCCACTCCACAACCTTTCCCGACGGCTCACTTCAGTAATGTATCAACTCTTCTGAAGTGTTCTATTTTTATCATATGCAAATCCCCCAGTGCCAATTTTTGGTTCCCTTACTTGTTATTCAACTAAAAGGTACATTTAGTAATTGCTCACACCTTTGTTAACTCTTACGATTAGGAACCTACATAGTCTTTAGAAAAATTATCTTACATTTGTAAACATTTCTGTGGTGAAATTTTTTTAATGTTTAAATATTTGTGACTCTTAAATATTCTTCACATTTTTATGAATCTTTCTCTGTTGGAAGGGAGAGCTGGACCCACACTAAGCTTATAAGGTTCAGGCCTGTGTAAACGTCATTACCTCATTATTTCCATATCTCAAGGAACTGTTTTTAAGTTTTACTTTTCTTTCTTGCTCTTAAAAAAAAATTACCCTGATACTACCTTGCTGAGAACCTAATTGATATGATACTTGGTATCTACTGTCTCCTCATCTGCATTTGCCTGTACTTCATATATCATTTCTCTCTCCTTTCTAAATAAATACTCTTCTTCCTGTCATCACCCTTGTAAGTACTTCAGTTTACCAATAGTCTTATACATTTAATTATTCAATAAATAATTATTATGCACTCATAATCATGAAAGGTGTAGGGAGAAGTCCAAAGGTATAGTATGATGCCATCCATATTTCTTTTGGATGCCATTTCTCTTCTTTAATCTTTTAAAATTATTTGTGCGTTGTGTTTAGGTGACTGATGCAACTAATATTTAAGCATGTGAACCTAGAAAGTAGAGAATGGTTTCAACTACGGAAGAAACTGAACAAATTCTAGAGTCAGATCTGTGTTTGAGTTCACATGCTGACACTTAACAGTCTTGTGACCTTAGGCATATGAAATAGCCCAGGCCTTGGTTTGCTTACCTTTAAAGTGGGAATAATAATAGCTACCCTGAAACATTGTTATGTGGATGAAATTTGAAAGAAATGATGTGTAGAAAGTGTCCAGCGGACAGCTTGGGAGAGGGTGGGATTTGCTTGATGTTAATGGTCTTCTCTTACCGTAGAACCTCTCACACCAACCAACAGTTAGAATATGGACCTTATTTTGAAATAGGATTTACATCTCTGGCTCTCTCTTATTTTAAGAAATCTTTAGAACCACACTCTATGGCCAAAGTCTTGGGTTCTGACTTCTGTATTTAGATTCAGAAGGAGACTCAGGGGAGAAAATTCAGATAAATCACTATAAATTCATCATCTACCTCTATGAAATGAGCACCTGAAAAGTCACATCTTCTATCAACTCTAAGAATACCAGTTCTCTAGTTTACATTGTTAAAAACATGGTTACCTCTTTTGCACTTGGGAATAGTGAATAATCTGATTTCTCTGGTTTAATATTGAATGTATCTAAGTCCTACCATTAGGCTTACAACTACTATAGTTGAAATTTCCAGGAGCTTTAGTAAATGAACATATCACACTACTCAAATTGTGCAAATAATGTATCTCAAGAAATATGTATCAGTAAAAGTATGCACAGATATAATTTTGATCAAGCAGTCCCTTAGATTCTTTGACACACCCTTGTCAAGAAAAACATGCGCTTTTATTTTCGTATTTACATGTTAAGTGCTTGAGATGTTTCAGTAAAAATAAAGTACAGGGGCGCCTGGGTGGCTTAGTTGGTTGAGCATTTGACTTTGGCTCAGGTCATTATCTCATGGTTTGTGGGTTCAAGTCAGGCTCTGTGCTAACATCTCAGAGTCTGCAGCCAGCTTCGGATTCTGTGTCTCCCTCTCTCTGTACCCCTCCCCTGCTTGTGCTCTGTCTCTCTTTGCCTCTCAAAAATACATAAATGTTACAAAAACTTTTTAAAAATAAAGTAGAAAATCACACCTTGTAGTGAAGATTTGATGAATTACTAGAATAAAATTCGGAATTTTTTTTTTTGTATTATATATTACAGAACAGTACCACTTGCTCCTAGATTGTTAAATAGAAATCTGAGTTTCCATAGAAGGAAACTTATTTTGGGGGTAGTATAATGAGTGGGGAAGAAATAAAAATATTTCTTCCATTTATATCTTGGCCCTGCCACTCATGAATTTTGTGACTTTGAGTAAGTTAATAACTCAGGGCCTCAGTTTCTTTGTTTATAAAATGGGGCTCATAATAATCACTACCTCATTAATGAAATTTTCTGTGTCAAACACGGAGCTCGAGGCTTCATAGTACTCAATAAATAGCTCTAATATTACTTTTCATATAATTTCGGCAATTGTGCCATAGTAGCCATTACAATGCCTTACAGACGATGCGCCTTCATTTAACATCTCCATGGTGAATTCACTCTGCAAAATCATTTTGCTATGTGAAAGTCATCATCAGATTATATTAACTATGTTCTATTTAACTGGGCTGAAAATGTGATGGAGTTAAGGAAATTTTAATGCAAGTATGTTTTGAAGAGTAAATGTCTAGCATAAAATCAGATTGTGTACTTGTTGCATCTGTGCATCAAATCTGTACGCCGAATTGATCACCAAATCTGTAAATAAGTTGCCTCATCCAATTGCTGTTCAGCATGTAGATGATGGGGTTAGTTCTGCTTTGTGCCTTGAACCCAGAAGATGGGAGTGTTTTGCATAAAGTGGAATGGTAGCTGGAAGACCTCTGGGAGATAGAAGCACACACTAATGATACAGGGTTTTTGGTTTTTTTTTTTTTTTTTTTTCCCTTTCTCTTTACTAGTCCAAAGAAGGGCTTGGAGATTACAGTTCTGATTTCGTTTCCTTTTTGATTGGGAAAATGTGGTAGATATAAGATCTGGGAAATGCCATTTGAAGTAAATTAACAGAAACCTATGAAACATAGTTAACCATAGATATAGTCTGACAGTAAGAAGAATATTGTGAGAAGCGGAGGAAATCGTAGAATGACTGTGTATTACGCTGACAGTGAATTGGTATTATCTCTGCTATCAGATAATGCAGTTATCATTAATTTTCACATTTGCATTTCAATCTTTGGAAGGAAATGACTCTTGCCGGATGAAGATAAGAGCTCTGTACCACTATAATGAACCATCATTTTATCCCAATGCTTTGTGTCCATATGAAAATGAGGCAGGGAGGGGTGTGTGTGTGTGTGTGTGTGTGTGTGCGCGCGCGTGTGCGTAAGCATGTGCGGGCATGTGGGGAGGAGAGTCAGAAGCACAGTATAACAAAGTGTCAAAAATTGCTACAGACTTTTGAGCCCCTTATGAAACAAGAGGGGGTCAAAATAAATCTTCTGTAATGTAGTTAAGTGGATATCGGATTAAAAGATGAAAGCTTTACTCTTTGTAGAACAGAATGCCACATAAACTCAGTAAAAAAGTTCCTTTTATCTTATTTCTTTACTCTGGTTTTCACTCTCATGTAGAATTAGGGCACACATAAACCCAACCAAAAAAAAAAAAAGTAGGTTGGAGGCAAAGTACTTATGATTATTGTTTGGAAAGATATATCTTTGAGTTATAACATACTGAATAAAATATATCCTTAATCCAGTGGCCTTCAATCCAGTGGTTTTACATCCTCACTCTATGGAAACAAACTACAAATTGTAGATGAAGCATTTGAATGTTGTTGACTTTACTAGAACACCAGTCAGTGAGCCCTGTACAAATCAAAGGTCTAGGCCCTACATCAAAAGTTTTATTATTAAACATGCTTTTGTATATTTTTAGTTTAAACATAAAGCTTGTATTGCTGCTTCACAGTTTGCCTACTTTGATTAGCTACTCCCCCCTCAGTTGTGTTAATAACAGGACTTTTATTATTATGCTCTTTCCTGCTGAGACGTAATTCAGCTTAGAATTCTCTTCCACAAAGCACTCCAGGAAGATACTGCCAGCCAGTGGGAATTGACATATAAGAGAACCCTTTGCTATCCCTTTTATAACCTCTTTCATTAAAACATATGCATTAAATATTTGGGGACAAGGATTTTTGGTATTGGTTCTTTTCCTTGACTCAGCATTTTGCTCGGAAAAAAATACCTAAAAACATTGGCTCTCATATCCAGAGAATTGAAAGAAAGAAAAACTAAACCTTACAGTTATTTGGTGTTATTTTGTCTGAGTCAGAAAAGGACTTAATTGGGCTCAGAAGAATAAGTAAAGACCAGCACAGGGATGTGCATTAGAGGTAGTTGGAAAATGAGAGCAAGTGAATACAGACACATATACTTGCTACAAATGGGCCACAAATTTAGAACTAGATTACTGGAAGACTAATTACAAGGATAATATTGATTGATGACACAAGATGAAATAAGTTGGTCAGTTGGGCAAAAGTTTATTTATTCAACTGTATATTGAGTGTCAAATACATGCAATGCTCTGTGCTAGACTCTGGGACATGTGTCAGTACATAAGTAGGGTGGTCTCTACCTCAGAGAATTTTTATTTTTTTAAACAATTATTTTTAATGCTTATTTATTTTGGAGAGAGAGAGAGAGAGAGCACCAGAGTGTGAGCAGGGGAGGGTCTGAGAGAGGGAGACAGAATCTGAAGCAGGCTTCAGGCTCTGAGCTGTCAGCACAGAGCCTGACGTGGGGCTCCAACGCACGAGATCATGACCTGAGCCGAAGTCTGATGCTTAACCGACTGAGCCACCAAGGCACCCTCTACTTCAGAGACTCTGTGCTCTCCCAGAAACTGCAAGTTGTAATAATAATGATTTTTTGAGTGCTTACTGCATATGTGGTGGCTGTTGTACAGAAGAAATATAAATGATGCCATAAACCATATTGTGAGACGTGGAAATCAGTAATGACTCATCTGAGGAACAAATATTTTAACTTAATTTGTTTTTATTTGTAATTTTTATATTTTAATATGCAAAGTTTCAAATATACATAAAATAAGAGGGAAGTATATGATAGATCCCCATGTACCTATTACCCAGCTTCAATTATTATCAAATTTTACCAATCTGGTTCCATCAGTTTTCTTTCTTTCTTTCTTTCTTTCTTTCTTTCTTTCTTTCTTTCTTTCTTTCTTTCTTTCTTTCTTTCAACAAATCACAGAAGTCATGATGTTTTACCCATATGTGCTTTGGTATGCCTCTGTAATAAATAAGGACTTTTATTTAAAACATAACCACAAATAATAGCATTATCATGCACAAAAGTAAATCTTAATATTATATAAAACTCAAATTCATCTTCAGATTTTCTTATTTATCTCAAGAAATGTCTTTATGTTTGTTTTTTTCAAACCAGGATTTGAAGAAGGTCCACATACTAGTTGATACAATTCTCACGTCTTTAGAATTGATAGCAGTCTTTCTTTCCTCAACTCCTCCCTCCCATTTAGTTGCTAGAGAAACCGGTGTGTTTATCCTGGAATATTGTTCACATTCTAAATTAGGTAGATTACATGCTAGCAGTGTTGTGTAACATGCTCCTCTATCCCCTCATTTGTTATAAATTGGTAGTTAAATCTAGATCCTTGAATATATTCAGATTCAATACTATAGGCAATAAGACTACATATACATCGCTGGGTACTTTCTATTGCTTCGTGTCGGTGTATATTACATAAAGATGAGATGTCCCACCTGTAGTTATATTACAGTGTATCAGAGGGTTCACCTGTTTTCAGCTTGATCCATCCATTATGAAATTTCCCATTCAACTTTTCACCTGATGATTATTATGAGGTTCCATTATATCATTAGGGCTTGCACAATTGTGATTTTTACATTTTATCCTCCCTTCTGTATTATTAGCCGATATTATTATCTTCTGGAGGTTTTTCCAACATCCACTGTTTGCCCCTAAATTCTGTTCTTAAAGGGAAGGGAGGATATGTGCTTAATTCTTTCTCATTCTTTACCAATTTCAGAATAAAGAATAGAGAGAGTGTTATAAGATGAGGCTCTTAAAGGAAGAGCTCAGTGATTCAGGGCCTTGTAGTCCACAATACCGTTATTGAATTTAACTTCAAGATCACTCTGAAGACATGTTCTACATATAAGCCACATGCTCATATTTGCATTAAATATAAACTGCTCTGACTGCTCTGTGGAGAATGGATAGAAGAAAGTCAATAAAAATGCAAGAGTGTTATCAAGAGATGAAAGTGTTTATAGAGAGTGCTGGATATATGTGAGGGTGTGATTGAAAGTGGCTTGCTCAACTTCAAATATTTCATTCCCATTCACTGAGGTAAGGAAAACCGAAGGACAAGCATGTTTAGGGGGAAAGATAAGTTGGATTTTTTTTTAATGTTTCTTTATTTTTGAAAGAGAGAGTGAGACAGAGAGGGAGCGGGGGAGGGCCAGAGAGAGGGAGACACAGAATCTGAAGCAAGCTCCAGGCTCTGAGCTGTCAGCACAGAGCCCGATACGGGGCTCGAACCACGAACTGTGAAAACATGACCTGAGCCGAAGTCGGATGCCTAACTGACTGAGCCACCCAGGTGCCCCAAGCTGGATTTTTAGTATGTCATTTGCAGGTTTCGCGAGACATCCAAGGGGAGCTGTTGAGTAGAACGTTGGTCATATAGGCCAGGAGCTTGGTGAGAGGTCTGGTCTAGAGATAGAAATTGGAAAGTCAGCAACGTATGCATGCTGGTGGAATTCATGGGAGTAGATGAAATTGCCTGGGGTGGGAATAAATATAAGAAGGCTTGGACATGAATCTTGAAAAACTCCTATCTCTCACTGGAGGATAGGGAAAGAAGTGTCATCAAAGGAGACTGATAAGGAGTAGCCAGACAAGATGGAGAAAACCAGGAGAATGTAATCGTTTTTAAGGAGGACGGAGTCACGCCTGGGTTAACTGCTGCGGAGAGGCCAAGACAGAGATTTAAAGACTCTCCTTGAGTTTAGCGCCATGCAGATATTAGTGATTTTAACTAGAATTATTTCAGTAGAGCTCCGGTAGCAGAAACCAGACTGTGGTAAGTTGTAGTGGGAGGGAAGGGTGAACAAATGGACTCAGCTATTGCAAACAACTATTCTTGAGCGTTCTTAGTAAATAAAGATATATTTGGGTTTCTGTGAAACTGTTTATTGAAAAATTATTACTGTTTAACTCTTATATTTACCTAAGAATCTTTCAAGCTCCGAATTTAAGAATATGCGTTCGGAGAAATTTATGTTCCCACATTAACCTATTCTGAATCCACTGTCTGTTAACTTATAGATTGTTTTAGTGTTTTATTTTTTTGCGTGACCCTACCATATCTTCAGACTTTACAGTATACATTTTTGTCATTTCTTTTAAATTTTGTGGTTTCAACTTTTATCCCCTAGTAACCAGTTTACCAAGTAGCTTATGTGGTTTTTTTTTGAGGTTCATCACTTTTAATGTAATTGATACGTTAAATTTAATAATATATAGTAATGTATTCTAAATTTGATATGGGTTAGAAACATGCTTTCCATTCTTTCCAGTATACACACTGGTAACAGCCAATATTCTGTTGTTTTAGTCAGGAGCACATTTGGACCCCGGGAATTATTCTGTCTTCATAATAAACTCCTACACTTGCTTGTGAGATTGATACTGGGAGCTTGCAACTTATTCACTCATGAATATAACTTGCATAAGCTTGCCTGATCTTGTTCTTCTTCCCTTGCACCTTTGTAGACCCAGGCCCACATTGAATTAATTTAATTAGTTCAAACATTTATTGAAAGAATAGCTGTGCCAGACTCTAAAGATAAAAGGATCACTTGGACTCAGACTGCCTTCCAAAAGCTCATAGTACATAGCAGCAGACAGATAAATGATGAGATAATTAAAATACATTGCTGTTGATTCCACTGTAGAGCCATGAACAGTGTGCAGTGGTAGCAAAGGGAGAGGAAGGTCATCTATTGGAAAGCGGTGGTGAGATGATGGCCAAGGGATCAGTTTTCGCAGAAGGAGAAGGGAAGCAGGTGCTGGTGGTGAGGCTTAGTGCTGATGAGTAACACACATAATAATGATCCCTTCAAGTGTTCCCAAGGGCAGAGTGATAAATTCACATTGGAGACGCTCTGAGTTTTTATTCATACATAGAAAGTGTTTGGTTTTGCATGCGTGGTGAACTTGCTGCCATTTTGCCTGTCTAGAAGCTTCCTCTTTCCAGTTAGACCTGCCCATCCTGCCATTGTTACCTTAGACGCCATGATCTTTCTTGTCACTCTGAGGGATGGAGGGGCTCTCTGAAACACAACAGAAGCTATAATATCTTCACCTGACAGATGGGAATCCAGACTTAGACAAGAGGCTATCTTTTGAAGATCTGTTACCTCTATGAACTTTTAAAACAACAATGAAAGAATTTGGTAAAAGTTCAGCAATGTGGGGCGCCTGGGTGGCTCAGTTGGTGAAGCATCCAACTCTTGGTTTCAGCTCAGATCACGATCTCGCGGTTTGTGGGTTCCAGTCCTGCATTGGCTCTGCCTGCACTGAGAGTGTGGAGCCCACTTGGGATTCTCTCTCACCCTCTCTTTCTCTCTGCCCCTCCCCTGCTCATCCTCTCTCTCTCTCTCTCTCTGTCAAAATAAATAAATAAACCTAAAAAAAAAATCAGCAATGAAATCCATAAAGAAACCTAACTGTAATTTAGGTGGTTGCCTGGAAATCAAAGCAAAGCAGAGTCTGTAGTGGTCTAACTGGCCTTGCCTTCTATTTGGAAATGGGGTTAGCTCTTGGAAGTTCTTAGAGAGTTTGGGGGGAAGAAGAAAGGAAGGCTCAGGAGGGAGAACCTGAGCTTCTTGCAAATAGTGGAGTCCTTCTTGGCAGATTTCCTGTGGCCCTTAGTTTAGGGTAACATAAAAGAAAATCTCAAAGTGCTGCATGTTTTAAAAAAAGCTTTCTTATTCAATACATTGTCACATAGAGGAAAGTAATGAAAATAACATGTTGGGTGTTAAACCTAAGTTTACATTTGGGTAAATATACAGAGAATCAAAGACTGTTGGTTGTTTTTTTTTTTTTTTTTTTCTTCGAGTTTTCAGGGCAGAAACTCTTGAGGGAACAAGAAGCATCACATTCATTTCACCCGACGCCTTGTGTAAAATCAATCACAGGCCTTCCTGATTGAATGGAATTTTGACAGGTTCTTTGGATTTTCCCTCCTGTTAACCTTTTTCATGTTAATTAATTAATTAATTTAAGATAATTAAATATAATAAAAAGGAAGGTAGGGATTTTATTATTATTTATTACGTACATATTGTTTATAGGAATACAAATAATTAATATGAAAGTCAAGACTGATACATTTTTGAACACTGTGTTAATAATGTATGGGGCATCCAGGGTGGCTCAGTCCATTCAGCATCCATCTTTGGCTCAGGTCATGATCTCGCCGTTCGTGAGTTCCAGTCCCACATCGGGCCCTGTGCTGACGGCTCGGAGCCTGGAGCCTGCTTCAGATTCTGTGTCTTCCTCTCTCTCTCTGCTTCTCCCTTCCTCATACTCTGTCTCTGTCTCTCATAAATAAATAAATGTTAAAAAAAACTTAAATAATGTAAAATAAAACAAAAAGAACAAATGCATGAGCGTATTCTAATAGGGATGAAAACATGGTATGTCTTACAGAACCAAATAGAATGTAAGCCAGACAGAGAATATCAAGGTGACTGTGTATCTGAGATTGACAGCACTTATTTTCAGTGTTTTCAAATAAGCCGTGCATTATTTAACTTTATGGTATCTCAATATGTTTTCTATAAAAAGGCAAATACAAGCAATCTTAAAGAAAAGAGGAAAGAAGAAAACATTTTCTGTCATCACAGTATTTGCTCTCTGTTTCCTCTACCCATTTTTTCTTTTAAATTAGATGTTTCCCAAGATTACCGTCTTCTTCAGTCAACTGAAAAAAATTTTTTTAATGTTTATTTATTTTCGAGAGAGAGAGCGCGTGAGCAAGGGAGGGACAAAGAGAGGGGGAGACAGAAGATCCAAAGGAGGCTCTGCACTGACAGCACAGAGCCCGACATGGGGCTCGAACTCAAAAACAATGAGATCATGACCTGAGCCAAAGTTGGACGCTTAAGTAACTGAGCCACCCAGGAGCCCCACCCTGAAAATTGAATAAAAGGAAGACATTCGGTATATAAACAAGAATTATTGTAATGTGACTAATGCAATAGTGGTTAGATAAGGTGATAAATGAAATAAAATTTTAAAAAATTCATGCCTGCCATGTTTACTGTTGTAGCCGGACAGAGTAAGTTTACTTAAAATTGCTTTCTCTTTGTAAAAGAAGTCACTTGAGTGGTCCTTCTTAATTATGGGAATATCAGGGAAATGAGAACCAGGGTCTTTTCAGACCTTTTTGTCACTTTGCCATGAACACCCTCTGTCTTGGAGATCTCACAGCTCTGGAGAGAGGTGGTTGGGACAAGATGGAGGACTGATTTGCGTACGTATTGCTTTCTGTGGGGCAGTCAACCAGATTTCACTGCTCGCTCTGCTGCCATGACAGAACACCACAGGTTGGTTGGCTTAAACGGCCAAAGTTTATTTTTCGTCATGGTTCTGAAGGCTGGAGGTCCAAGATCAAAGTGCCCACAGGGTTGGTTTCTGGTGAGACTTCTCTTCTTGGCTTGTAGATTAGATGGCCACTGTGTCACTCTGTCCTTACAGGGCTTTTCCTCTGTGTGTGCATACTCCTGATGTCTCTTCCTCTTCTTTTACAGACATTAGTCCTATTGAATTAGGGCTCCAGCCTCATGGCCTTACTTAAGCTTTATTGACTCTGTAAAGGTTCTGTCTCTCAATACAGTCACTTTGGGAGTTAGAGCTTCAACCTATAATCGTGGGAGGGACACAGTTCAGTCAATACCAGGTTGGATTGGACGGCCTTAACCAAAGTCAGCTAGCAGGGAAAGTATACCAAGGACAGGTTTCTGGAAAACAAGCAAAGCCAGGACTCAACAGTAAGGGCTTAGGTTTTACTTGTTTTAAGAAAAACAAGGACTTGTTTTTCTCACTCTTTGTTCTTAAATCTGGAACTCCTTGTGTGACCAGACAATGTGTCCTAGGGTCCTGCTCTGGGGAAGAATGGCTGATCTGAGATGTGAGTGTGAACTAGGTAAACTGAACCCTGGAGCCTAAGCGGGGGGGCACTGTGGCAGAGTGTACAAGAGATGAGCCCACTTGGCTATCACCTTGGTAGAGAAGGAGATTCCATTGTCCTGTGCATTAATGGTTTTCAATAATGACACCAGGGGATCAAGAGCAAAACAGGGGCTCCAGTAGCTTAACTGATCGTATTGGAATTTTGAAGTGGGGCTCGCTCTTGGGGTGGGGATTCTTAGAGAACTGGGGAGGAGGGATAAAGAAAAAGGTCTCAAGAGGGAGAGGCTTAACATCTTGGTAACCGAAATTTTACCCCAAGCTGATGAATGAGGGTAACATAAGTCATTGAAGAATATGAAGCGAGCCCAGAAAAAGAGACCTGTGTCTTTGCTTTGGGAGGCCACTTAAGGCCTCTTTACTTTGTGAGCATAGAGACATTTCAGAGATGTAAAACGAGCAGAAGAGAAAAGATATTCTAGCATTCCAAGCAGAGTAAAACCCTACTCGGCATTACTATGGAGGGTGAACTGTGGTTAGAAGTGAGACAGGGACTGACATTAGACATCTGGGCAATAGCCCACTGTAGTAGTTCTGATCAGGACACAGTAGAGACTTGGGCAAAATAAAAGTCATTGACATGGTTCGTAAGTATTTGTGGTCACTGTGAAGATGGGTTGGAAGTGGTGAGGGAGGAAGGAAGGTTTCCTCACCCAAATCCCAAGCACAGGAAAGCAGTGATCTGGAAGTGATGCTGGGGGGCAAGCCAGAAACAGCTTGATTGTGGAGTCTCTGCTCTCATCCTTGTCACACACACACGCACGCACGCACGCACACGCCCACGCCCACTCATATGCACATGTACACACATGCATACATACACACGGTTTTTTGAGCAGTGTGAAAGCAAGAGTTTTCTAATGGTGGCATGAACAAAAATGAACCTTTATTTTTAGTCTGTAAGGACAAATAAAATGCTTTTTATTCATTATAAAAAATATTTTAACTATTGTAAGTTATTAGATTTAACAATTATGCTTACATTTTAGATAACATTTGAAGAGAAGTGTGAGATTTTAAGAAGCATTCAGTTACAAATCATGCATTTTTGTCACATTTTTGACATATTAGTGTGTATTAAAGTAAAAAATTGTTTGATTTTTAAGGAACAAGTGGATATTTTTGAAAAGTACAAATTGTTCATTAAAAATCTTAATTACAATTATGTGGCAAAATTAATTTCCTATAAAATAGGCTTTTCTGTCTGGAAAAATGGAAGTGAATTATTTCAAGAACTCCTATAACTTAAGGCTAACATTTCATGCTAATAATTAATGATTAATATATAGTAGATTATTTTAGCACATTTAAAAATTAAAGAAGAGGTTGTTAACTCAGCTTTCTGGATTTTACTCTTTTTTTTTTACTTTTAGAGGTAAACATAATAAAACGAAAAAAATAGTTACAAATATTTTAATAAAGTAGAGTGAAGATGGCAGTATATATAACAAAATGCATGAAATACCTCAACTATGGTTTAAAAGCACACGAAATTAACAATACTTCTGATTCCCTTTGGGTATTTAATATTATTAAATTTATATAATTCAAGACAGTTCCTCCATTGGGCTCATTGACATTCATCTTAAGAAATCCTAAAACATGGGGCGCCTGGGTGGCGCAGTCGGTTGAGCGTCCGACTTCAGCCAGGTCACGATCTCGCGGTCCGTGAGTTCGAGCCCCGCGTCGGGCTCCGGGCTGATGGCTCGGAGCCTGGAGCCTGCTTCCGATTCTGTGTCTCCCTCTCTCTCTGCCCCTCCCCCGTTCATGCTCTGTCTCTCTCTGTCCCAAAAATAAATAAAAAATGTTGAAAAAAAAAATAAAAAAAAAAAAAAAGAAAAGAAATCCTAAAACAAAGAATTAAACTACTGATAAAAGTAAAATCAGAAAATAAGATGACCTAAAGTATTTCTCTTCCAGAGTGCTCTTCTCTTACACTAATAAAAATCAAAACTACTACCTAGAATTAACGTTGAAATAATAAAAGTCTGTTCTGAGCAATATTTTCCTCTCCTGTGAACTTTTTAGTTTCCTCCTTTGCATTCACATCTCTGGTGCCTAATATTTATTGAGAGTTTACTGTGTGCCAGTTACTGGTATAGGCACAAAGAATATAAAAGCAAACAGATTCTCTTAGTTTTCCCTCATGACAACTCTAGGAATATTATTTCTCTCTTGACTAATAAGAAAGCTGAGGCACAGGAATGTTAGGTATGTTGTCTAAGGTCACAAAGCAAACAATCATGAAATTGAAATGAAGCAGCTTCACTCCAGAAATTGTGCTAATCATCGCATCCTCTTTATTTTCCATGCAATTCCCCCTTTTTGATTAAGGCACCTGTTGTTTGCTACCATATTTTGATATCCTTTCATCTAACTGGGGGTCTGTCTTTTTCCTTTGCTAAAATACAAACAAGGAAAATATGCTTTATTTTTCCATTAAAACCTTTTATTAAGTTTAATTTGTGTATGCACATATATATATATATGGATATATATATATGGACATATATATATATGGACATATATATATGGATATATAATATGTATTTGTGTGTGAATTTGAAGGCTTCCTTTCTAGTGTAAAACTTTTTGGTTACTAGGTGTAATTCCACCATTTATCTGGCTTTGTCCTGGAAAACACATAATAATCGTCACAGCCACGATTCAATAGCCAGTAGAGTCAATTGAGCCCTTTGACTGTACTCACTGTGCTTCATTTTACAGCTGAGGAATTGAGGCTTCAAAACCTTAATAACATAGTGGGGGAATGACTCAGCCAGGACTCCCATTGAGAGTGGCAATCTTAATGCTGGCGACAGCCCTCCAGAGGACACTCCTTTTTGTAAGCACTACAAGAGTGATTTTATTTATTATCTCCTTTAATTCTGACAACATGCCTGATAGGTTACCCCTGTGTTATAGGTGAAGATGTGAAGTCGTAAGTAGTTAGGTTGCTTACCTAGTCTTCTGTTGCTAGTAAAGTCAAACCTAGAGGGAGGGTGGTGGAGTAATGGAGACACAATCGGAGATCAAAAGTGCTCTCAAATTTTGCTTTAACAGCTTAACAGCTCAGTCCATTTGAACAAATTACTTGCCCCAGATCATCTTCTTGCCCCTCAACTTTCTCATCTGTAAAATAGGAGTGCTGTGTACCTGATTCACAGGGTTTTGTGAACATTACATGAATGAAGCACTGAGAAGAGTGTCTGGCACAGCATCAAGTACTATAGAAGTGATGCGAGCATGACATCATCATGATTTTATAGCCAGATTTTCTCGTGTCTTAAATCTTGCTTCAACCTCATGTCATTTTCCTCCATTAGATTTCCAGAGAAATACCGAGTGATTTTGTATCTATTTTGTTTAGAAAATCAGGGTCTTTCCTAGAATTCAACATCCTTGATTAGAATAGAACTTTCAGGAGCACCTGGGTGGCTCAGTCGGTTAAGTGTTTGGCTCAGGTCATGATCTCATGGTTCATGGGCTCGAGTCCTGAGTCAGGGTCTGTGCTGATGGTTTGGAGGCGGGAGCCTGCTTCAATCCTCTGTCTCCCTTTCTCTCTGACCCTTCCCTGTTTGAGGTCTCTCTCTCTCTCTCTCTCTCTCTCTCTCTCTCTCAAAAATAAAATGAACATTATAAAAAGTTAGAATATAACTTCCAACAGAACTTGAAGTGCTAAAAACTATTTTAGGTTTTTAAAGAGTTACTTAAAAAAGCCTTTTGTCCAATCTCATTCCACAAAGGACTTGGGGTGGCTTATAAAAAACATAAAATATAAAATCATAGAATAAAGTATTAAAGTAGATAGAAGAAAATATGGATGGGAAATCAATGGAAGTAGGGACACTGTAAATTACATGGCCATCCCAACCTGAGAATCTAATATAGTTGCTGGAAAAGGGTCCCAAATCCCCACTTCTCTCCTGGGCTTTCTTCTCTGTACTGTTCTCTGGCTTTTGGAGGGCCTTACAGTTTTTCAAACTTGCCTTCTCCCCTTTTCTTTTTGGGACTTACTTCACAGACTTCCTTGGACATTCTTACTGAGCTGCTCTCGTGAGATCTCTATTCTCAATCGGTTTTGTATATTTCCATCTTAAGGCCCATCCAGAACTGCTCAGTTCACTCTCTGAAGAAGAAATAAGGAAGGGCAAAATGTTACCAAATCCTTCCTTTTGTGTTTTCAAAAAGTCACAGCGTTGGCTACTTTCTGTTGTATGGGCTTTTATAAAAATTCCTTTTTAAAGAAAAAAATCAAATACATGCCTATCATTATTTTAATGAAACCTCCACTGAGTAAATGAATTCCATAAAAGTGGAAAAAATAAAACTTGTGTTGAATGGTGGATGATACTGGTATTCAATAGAAAGTTCTTAAAAATAGACCAAACGCGGGGCGCCTGGGTGGCGCAGTCGGTTAAGCGTCCGACTTCAGCCAGGTCACGATCTCGCGGTCCGTGAGTTCGAGCCCCGCGTCAGGCTCTGGGCTGATGGCTTGGAGCCTGGAGCCTGTTTCCGATTCTGTGTCTCCCTCTCTCTCTGCCCCTCCCCCGTTCATGCTCTGTCTCTCTCTGTCCCAAAAATAAAAAAATAAAAAAAAATGTAAAAAAAAAAAAAAAAAAAAAAAAAAATAGACCAAACGCAGGAGACGTTTTTGCCGTTTTCAATTTGTAAGAAAATGATTTCGTTAGAGGGGAAAAGAGAGAGAGGAAACCATCAGTCGGAATGTTGGAGAATGCAGGCTCATGAGGAGACCAGCAGAGAAGACAAACTAAGTGTACAGATGCAGATTAGGCCTCAGAAGATGAGGGTGTAAAAGGGATTTAATGGTGGGGTGGATTATAGAAATCCATGTAACAATGTTAAATAATTATAGTTCCAGCCGAGATCAAAGCAGTGCTGATTGAACGCCCTCAAGCTGTTAACACGAAGTGTCTTGAAGGGGGGAAAAAAAAAGCCTGCCTCAGAGATTGGTCATCCTGGGCAAACAATATTGTGATCCATAGAGGTTCCAGCTCTACTGAAGATACCATTTTGGGGGAGGAAAGCTGGAGGAGGGCACGTGTAAAGGAATTCTTCCTCTGGAGCTCCATATTAAAAGGGACTTTTGGTGCTATTTGTAATTGGGTTGAAAATGCTCAAAAATATGTATATGATTAACCCTTTCTTTTGGAGGGTGGAGAAAAGACATTTACTGAACCATATCACAGATATCAGTGGGAAATTCTGTAACTGAATTACCTACCATTCTTTATTTTTCTCTTTGAGGAAAATTTTCCTTTCATCGCATATACCAGAGGGATATCAACTGTAGGTAAGGGTGACTGAAAAACAACTTGTTTGTGGAAGACACATTTATCTGCAGAAGCAGCAAAAATATCTTGACTTTCAGAGGGTGAAAAAAAGTGAGCCTACATCCGTACATGTGGATTTGTTTGATTTTGTAATGTCCCCAAGACATTAAAAAAGAATGAAACATTATTATAAAACAGAATTATAAAACAATGGAAATTAGTTAAAAAATGAGATGGCCAATTAGCTTAGCCCCAATCACAAGTGTTTTGGACTAATTTAGTGTAGAACTATATAACTACATCTATATCTATCTGTACATTATATGCTAAAGGAAAAAGGGAAGCGTAGTTTCTATGCATCTTTATTTATAGATGCCTCTTTATTTACTTTTCAAAAAATAAAATTGTTTCTTATTTTTAAGTCACTAAAAATGCAAAGCCAACAAATACTAAAGCTGTATTTGTAGAAATTATACTAACATATTTTATATTATCCATTTAAAATATGTATTTGATACACCTAGTTGAACTATATAGTTGACATAAAGAGTTGAATTATACAGTTGAAAAGCTAACTATTTGCAAATGCTTTTTTGTGACACTGGATACAGCGGTTGGAATTTCACTTGGGGAGGTTTAAAATAGATGCTTCAGGAAGGCATTTGGCATTTCTATTGCAATGGCAGTTTTAAGATTTGGGATGTGTGGGATTGAGCTAGCCACCTCGTTTTGAATTTTAAAAAACCTTTGTATTAGGAAATAAAATATTGATCCAAATATTTGATTATAAATATTTATGCATTGCTTAATAAGTTGGTAGTGACTTCTTAAAGGAAAATTGCTTTGGGATAGACAAAGTCTGAATAAAAGTATTACAATAATTTAATAAAATTTTTTCTAATTCAAGTACATTTGCCTAAACATTCAGGCAAGGGTGTTTTAAGAATGAAGACTTTTTGCTGTATGTCTTCTTTTGTAGGAAATAGCCAATATTAGAGACAATGCCTCATTAAATATGTGTGATGAATGGTTTAACTTCATGGCTTTCTTAGGTAGAGGTTTTATGATATTACATTTAATTCGTAATATTTTAATATGAATGCATTTTCTTTGCCAAACTAATTTCTATTTTTATGAGAGTACAGATGTGTTAGCTATAACATCTTTTCTCATCTGTGGAAAACATCATTTCTCATCTGTAAAACATTATTTTAAAATCATATTCATGTGTTATTGGAGAAAATGGTAAGAAATTATAGGATTAAACCCTTTTAATGAATGCATATTGAATACTCTCAAAACTGTTTAAAACAACAATAAAAATATAAATTAAGACAATTTCTATAAGCTATCAGCTAATTATTAGTCAATTTTATGGTTTCCTACACATTTTTATGTTTTGGATGTCAGTAATGTTCTAAAGCTGGTCTTATATATTTAACCAATGAATAATTTGGTTACTTTATTTCCATTTCTTTTCATTGTGCCTTTCTATTTACATATACACAAAACCCTTTTTCTCATTATTATTTTCATAGGCTTTTTTACACCGCGGAAGGTTTATAAAACACAGAAGGAGTTCATCATCTGACCAGGTTACCCATACTGAAATGTCATTACTTTAGATTGTAACTAATTTTTTTGTTGTTGCCTTTTAAAGTGATATCATTTGACCCTACATATAATTACATACTTGAGAATAAATGCCAAATGAAATTATTTTTTTAAGTTGCCTTATACTCTTACTTGGAGGAAGTTTTTTGTTCTAAGAGTACAGGAGACCACATGGCTATTGATGAGTCCAGCATCAAACAAAAATTCTGAAATTATAATAGGATGGAAAAAGAAAAGCCTAGAATGTTTATCCGTACAAAAACTGGGTTCAAATCCTGGCTCAATGTTCCATTACTTATTAGTTGAATGACTTTCGAAAATTTCCTACCAGCTCTGAATTTTGGTTTCCTCATGGAAATGGTGCCTACCTCAAAGATGTGCTGTGCACATTAAACAGGTCAGGTGATACGCTATTTCCTCCCAACCATGATGCAGGTGTGGTTAGATGGAGAACTGCAGGAGACACTATCCGACACCTTTAACATTGTTTTAAAATTTTTTTTAAATTTTTTTTTTTATTTTACTTTTGAGAGAGAGAGAGACAGAGGTCGAGAGGCGAAGGGCCAGAGAGAGAGGGAGACACAGAATCCGAAGCAGGCTCCAGGCTCCGAGCTGTCAGCACAGAGCCCGACGCGGGCTCGAACTCACGAACCGGGAGAAGGTGACCTGAGCCGAAGTCAGAGGCTTAACCGACTGAGCCACCCAGGCGCCCCCCCTGACACCTTTACCATTAAAGACAGATGACAGCAAGTTTGGGCAGAGAACTCTGACCTTAAGCCTGATGATTCCCAAATATATTCCTCATCCTTAAAGAACTCTTTTGCCAACGTGAAAAATAAGAATCTTGGCATGAGAGTGATTTTTGCTAAGTTACTTCATGCCTCTCATCCTCAATTTTCTCATAGCAAATGGGGATAATAAAGCTACAAATTATACTCAAAGCATGGCTTAAATAAAAGGAAGCCTGATTTGTATATGCCCCCCACATAGAAGGACTCCATTCTTGAATTACTGTTGTTTTTATTATCATCCCAAAGACTACTGGTTCTCACTGGCTTTTAAAAAATGTTAAGCCCATGGGGTGCATGGGTGGCTTAGTCGGTTAAGTGTCCAACTCCCGATTTCTTCTTAGGTCGTGACCCCAGGATTGTGGGATCGAGTTCCATGTTGGGCTCCATGCTGAACGTGGAGTCTACTTCAGATTCTCTCTCTCCCTCTCTGTCCCCCCTTCCTCTCAAATAAAAAATAAATAAAATAAAAAATGTTAAGTCCAGTGGGTTAGTAAATTATTTACTGAACTTCTGTATGTGTAATGGGAATTCCAACTGAGCAGTGAGAATAGCTTGGTCAGCAAAATAGAAACAATTGCTAGTTTCATGGATATTGCTCTCCACTATGAATTGCTTACAGTCCATTGACTCACCATCAAATATATCAAGACATTTTATTTTTTAAACTTTTTTAATACTTATTATTTATTTTTGAGAGAGAGAGTGTGTGTGTGTGAGCAGGGGAGGGGCAGAGAGACAGGGAGACAGAAAATCTGAAGCAGGCTCCAGGCTCTGAGCTGTCAGCACAGAGCCTGACGCAGGGTTTGAACCCATGAACCATGAGATCATGACCTGAGCCAAAGTTGACCTCTTAACCGACTGAGACACCCAGGCGTCCCTCAAGACATTTTAGAAACAGTGTTGATTTTAATGGTTGCAAAAGCAGTACACTTAATCTCTGAAGGACCATATGGTTTCCTGGAAGGAAAAGGTAGTTTGGCCATCTGCCCAACCTCAGTGTTTTAAACTTCGCTCATTTTATTACTGCTCTCAATACCTTCTTAAGGGAGAATCTCTCATTTCCTCATCACCACTGTGTCTTCACCATCTCTCAGATCCCTTATCTCATTGCTCTTTGTTGGGCTGTCTTATCACTACCCACTGCTCCATCTAGACCACAGCTTTATCTTCTTTGTTCAACACACCATACTTACTCTTCTCGTGCCCAGACTTCCTGGTGACTCCACTTCCTTTGCCCTTTAGCCAGACACTTTTTCCTCTGTTGTCACCTGCTAATCTCATGTTTCCCTTGAGAATCTTGCCAGTGTTAGTCAACATCCACCTGCCATTTTCTAGCTTTCCTTCTAGAGGACCTCCATCATCCCTGGCTACTTCATTGTATTTGTGACCATCACCTTGCTGTAAGTTCACAGCTACCTTTGTCTGGGGGGCGGGGTGGGGGGTGTGGTGGTGCCATGTCCTCCTTCACCTGAGTCAGTCTTCATATACAACCACACTTCATTCCTCTCCATTACCCGGAATCATTGCCACACACTCAGGAAGTCCCTTCTCTGTTTATAACCATCTGTGCATTTCCTGACTGTGGAGCCTGCAGAACTCCTGGCTTCATTTCCAGTCTTACTCAGTCTCAGCTCCACAACCTACCATTTCAACATTATACAGAGTCATTAGTGCCTTAAATGGTTTAACCTCTGTGAGTCTCTAGGCAGTCTCTATTCGTGCTGCTTATAGCCCTGGGGAAAAAAAACAGTTCATATGGATTAAGTGAGCATTTATTCTGTATGAGGCATTGTGCCAGGTATTTAATAAGCAAAATGTCAGGGACCCAAGAAAATCTTACAACTTTATTGGCATCATTTCAAATGTTAGTGATTATTGGCTATTGTATTTATTTCCAGATAACCTTGTTTGTAAATCACCACGGTGGTTGTTCTAAAACTCACCAATCTTAGAACCATTAATTCTTTCTACGTTCCTTTCAACTTCTCTGCTGAATACAGAGTGCTTATTTATTTATTTATTTAATTTATTTTTATGTGAGAGATTTCTTTGTGAAAACCTTTCAAAGCTCAAAATTCTCATTTGTCCCATGGACTAAGGGACTCATGGTGGGGGGGAGACCTCCTCAGGGCATGTAAATCTGGAAACATTGTAGCTTAGAGGTATTATAACTACTTTGATCATGGAGCCATGTCACCAGGTATTTTTTCCTATTATCTTTGCCCATTTCTATAATAAGTTTTGCTAACTTCAAGGTGAATCTGCTTTAATGTCGCCTTTAATTCTCTCAGTATGATCTCTAGTATTTCAGAGTGCTCGCTCTTAAATTAATTGAAGCTTGTGATTAAAAGAAAATGACCTCACTATTATCTGAGAATTCCCTGTAATGAACTTCTCTTCTTGTTCCACATCTTCTTACCCTTCTTCTCCTTCCCCTCTCTCTCAATTCCCTTCTCCTGTTTTTATCACTGACTATCCCACTTTCCTTCTCTCTTCAATTTCTACCTAGCTGGTTTCTTTTCTATCTGCCCATATCTCTCCAGCTCATGTATTCATCCCTCCATTCATGCAGTCAACAAATATTTATTGTGAACTTGTAATGTGGAGGGCTCTGAAGTCACACTGCCTGACTTCAGATATTGGTGTCCTTACCTCCAAGCTCTGAGGACTTGAGCAAGCCCTCATCTGTGCAACAGAAATAATATACCAATAACAAGTGAGAACATCTAAGTTTGTTGTGAATGTATTACATTCAAGTGAGTTTTAAACATTTTAACTTTGTTAATTCATTCAGTCTCATAAAACACTGGGATGTTGACACTGTCATTAATCCCATATTTTATTTATGAGGTTATATATTTTTGTAATTTGCCCAATGTCGCAAAGCCACCTAGCTCCTCTGAGGGTTAAATGAGCTAATTCATGTAAAGTGCCTGGTGCAGAATAAATGTGCAAAGATATTTAGTATTATAATTACTATTGTCATTTAAAATATTCCCATTTCGCTACCCAGTAAGTACTTAATGAATATTAGCTATTGTTGTGGCAATGATGAGTAAGCCTGTGCTAGGTGCACTGGGTATAAAAGATGTCACATGTAATGGCTATATTCAAGAAGTTAACAATATATTAAAGTACTTTGAAACTCCTATTTTCTTTCTCTGTAAATTTTCCTCTTCCTTTTTCTCCTTCTTGTTCTCTTCCTCCTCCACCCTTCCCTTTCTCCTCCCCTCCTCCTTCTAGTTTTTCTTCTTTGAGAGAAGTGAAGTAGGACATAACAAGAACAGAGACTTGGGAGCCAAGATGATGTGTCAGCTTCCCATCTTGGCTCCTGCTCTTCTAACTAGATGACCTTTGGCAAGTAAATTACTTTACTGTGCCTCAGTATTTTCATCAATAACATGGGCCAAAATTTGTCTGCCCTGTAGGGTTATTGGGAATATCGAGTGACTTAATACATGTAAAGCATTGAAAATAGCATATAGATATGTAAAAAGTTGTACGTATATACTTTATTGATTAATATCAATTAATTATATTAAGTTTTATGTTCCCTGATCTTAATTTTAATATATTTTGTTATTTTACATTGTTTCCTTTTTTTAATGTTTGTTTAGTTTTGAGAGAGCACGTGTGGGGGAGGGGAAGGGAAAGAGGGGGAAGAGGAACCGAAGTCGGCTCTGTGCTCACATCACAGAGCCCAACGCGGGGCTCGAACTCACGAACCACAAGATCATGACCTGAGCCGAAGTCAGACGCTTAACTGACTGAGCCACCCAGGTGCCCCTTACATTGTTTCCTTTAAAAAAAAATTACTAAATTACAGTCATTTTAAATTCCCTACTACCAATCATATTTCCTTTAAAATAATGGCTCACATTTTTAAAAAAGGTTTATTACCTCTGCTCTGTTAAATTTTACTTTTGTTTCTTTGATCATACGATTATGTACCTGAAATCTCTGTCCAGCCTGTTGCTTTGGAAAATTTCAAGCAGCACTTTAACTTTCCTAGATCTGTCAGTTTCATTCTGCTTCTAAATCCTTAAATGTGTTAGGCACACTCTCTTGTTTGCTTGGTTCCGTCTCTGAACGTACTTTCCTCGCCAAATTCTGAAATGCTCAGTGTCAGTTTTAGGAAAGAATTGTACAGTGATGATTTTTCTGTCTATGTGATTTGTATACATTATGAGGAAGATACACTATTTGTCACTTAAGTTGCTGAATGAAAAGTTACTGAGTGAAGAGAGTCAGAAACATATCTCATTTAGATGTCTCGTAGTGGCCACCATTTGAGGAGTATAACCAAAATCCCAAAGGAACACCAAGAAGTTCATCAGTCTCTTCCACTCTAAAGTGATACCATGTTTCGGGGCGCCTGGGTGGCTTAGTTGGTTAAGCGTCTGACTTCGGCTCAGGTCATGATCTTGCGGTTTGTGGGTTCAAGCCCCATGTTGGGCTCTGTGCTGATGGTATGGAGCCTGCTTGGGATTCTCTCTCTGTCCCTCTCTCTTTGCCCCTTCCCCACTTGGCTGCTCTCTCTCAAAATAAATATATTAATTAAAAAAAATATTTAAAGTGATATCACATTTGGGCAGAATCCTTTTGGGCATGGAGGAGCTAACTCATGGCAGGATTAATGGGATATCAAGTCTGCTCATCACTATGTACAGTGTGGCTGGTCAAGTGCTAATATGTTTCGCCCAAAGGAATGGGATGGCGGTGAGGGGTGGAGGCAGGACTGTAACAGAATCAGAACGCTTTCCATATTCCCCAAAACAAAAACTTGCTTTTGGAGGGCTTTGTCTTAAGTTCTGCACTGATATTCTCCATTTATTGCTTGGGATTTCATTTCTGGCAAGAGCTGAAGCTCTATTTAAGTATAACTCTGTCAGTACTATTGCTAAATTCTAATATACCTGCATAGTCTCTTTATGATAAAAATTATTTTTTTTTGAATTTTTTTTAATACTTATTTTTGAGACAGAGAGAGACGGAGCATGAGCGGGGGAGGGGCAGAGAGAGAGGGAGACACAGAATCCGAAGCAGGCTCCAGGCTCTGGGCTTGTCAGCACAGAGCCTGATGCGGGGCTCAAACTCACAAACTGTGAGATCATGACCTGAGCTGAAAGTTGGGCACTTAACTGACTGAGCCACCCAGCACCCCTGTCATAAAAATAGTTTAGATTAAACTGCCAGCATTTGACCTCACAGAATCATTTGGATTATTATTATTATTATTATACCCAAGACCCCAGTTTTCTAGGCCAGTGTTTCACAAAATGTCATCAGTGGACTATTTGAGCACCACCCCAGATAAATGAAACGTTTTTATGGACAGTAATCTTTGAGAACTTGCATAGGCACCTGCAAAATAAATTGGAGGCCAATGAGCTTTAATGGCCTTATATTTAATTGGATAAAACATGTGAGAAAAAAAGTAGATCTTAGTACCCCAATATGCCTTCAAAGAATCAGAATGATATTTGTGGTATAGTTTTACACATAAGCATAGTTATCCCTCTCTTATTATTTGCTTGGAACCACCAAGTTAAAACATAAAAACTACTGGGGAATCTGAAAGAACTAAGTTATCAATCCGTTGCTTCATCCATGTAAATACTCCTAATGGTTTACTTAGTAAACATTATCCTCAACCAGTATCACAAAATGCATGTCACTGAATCATTAGGGATTAGAGTTAGTGCAACTTAATTTCTATACCTGGAGAACAATTTACATATAAAAACAACCCTATGACATCTGACTTCTAAACACTTCCTGTATTTCATATTTTCTATCCCTTTGATTTCACTCATTTGGAATATGACCTTGTCTCCTACCCTAGACAGCATCTTCAATGATGTTTCTCTCTCCTGGGGGCGGGGGTGGGGGTGAGGGTGGGGGGGTGGAGGGAGTGGTTGTGGCAACAATGGTTGCCACGGAGTTTATTTGGTAATGAATCAAATACCATTTTGTGGCGTTTTAAATCTTATTCTTATAAACTGATGTTTACCATTGTGTTTTAAACATTTTATGTGTTTGTATCTTATCTCCCTAACTAGCTGACCGCCTCTTTATATCCCCAAAGGAGCCCAGCAGAATGTTGCAAACACAATAGATACTCAGTGAATACTTAGTGGTTTGAGATATATTCAATTTTAGCAGTTAAAGAGGAAGAAAAGCATCAACTGTGCTGCAGATTACATGAAGAACTAAAGACAAGTTTAAGTTCACTGAGTTAGGATCGCTACTGTAACAATCTTTTATATTTAGAGGGAATCCCTGTAGGGTAATAGAATTAAAGTAATGTATTTCTCTCTTCCTTCCAAAGCCTTTAGAAATATGGGCACTCAGAAAAATTACTTTGTATTAATGCATTTATTACCCTTCTATAAAAAATGTATATGTATACACACAAACTTACATATAATATACACACACAGAGATACATATTCACACCTGTGCAATTACAGTAGCTTTTAATAGTGGAGAGAGAATGTAATTGACTTTAGTCTTTGGTTTTGCAGCTTAGATTGGAAAAGTTCCAAAGCACTTACGGGGCTCTGCTGCCTTAAACAGGCTACCCTGCCATATGGCAGTTTTACTGTGGTGGTTTAGTTATAATTGATTTATATTAGATTATGATCATATACTTGGTAGTCCATTAACAAAGTGACTAAGCTGGACATGGTCCTGTGTAAGTGACTACTGCGCCTGTATAAGATCCAAAGATTTTGTTTCTAGTTTTCAGTTTCAGCCTTTGTTTCAGTCTCTTCAGTTAATGTTTTTCGATCTCAAACTTTTATTCCGGGGAAATGCTATACAGTAGACCTATATCCTGAATCACTTTGCTTTCAGGCTGACGGAGGGTTCTGCTGACAGCCTTTGGTTTTCAGTCCAGCATTCAGCAGCAGCTAGTTCTCAATTACTCGTGTTGACAAGCATCAGGAAGTATGTAAAGCCACTATGAATTAAGTCACTTAATGTCAACCAACAGTTTAAAATGGTGTCAACATTTTAAACTGAGATGCCACTGGGCAACAAATTTAGAAGATTTGTGATTTGCCTCCTTTTTTCATTTTCCCTTTCTTTTCCTATCTCTTCATGTCAATAGTAAGTTAAAAAAAAAAAAAAAAAGATCAAGAAGCAACCAGCATAAAACCCCTTATATATTAAAAAAAAAAAAGGGGGCGCCTGGGTGGCTCAGTCGGTTGAGCCTCCGACTTCGGTGCAGGTCATGATCTCACGGTTGACGAGTTCGAGCCCCACGTTGGGCTCTGTGCTGATGGTTCAGAGCCTGGAGCCTGCTTCAGATTCTGTGTCTCCCTCTCTCTCTGTCCCTCCCCCGCTCACGCTCTGTCTCTCTCTCTCTCTCTCTCAAAAATAAACATTAAAATTAAAAAAAAACAAAAAATAAGGACTGCATATAAAATATAGATAATTTAACTTCTTATAATCTAGTTTTTAGTATATCATTATTAGCTACTAGCTAATACTCAATTACATAATAATTTGCAAACCTAATAGGTGAATAAATATTTAAAATCAAGGCGATTAAAACAATCTTATGATTAGTTGAGTGTATAAATGATCATATGGGAGAATGTGGCTTTAAAAATATCCATCCTGGATGAATACCCCTTTTGTCAATTCAAACAGAGCACTTTCAGCTTCTTTTTCTTTTTCTTTTTTTTTTTTTCTTTTTATTTTGTCTCAGCTCTCTGGGTCTATTGTCCTCAGGGGAACCCACCTCCTGAGCATGTGGGTTTCTCAGAAGCACCTCATTCTGTGATTCAGTACTCTGTACCAATTCAGTCAAAATAAAAGAACGTCCATATAAGCAAATAAAATGTGGATTTAATACAAAGTTCCTGATTTATTGAAAAACATTGGCTAAAAGTACTTCATTTCTTTTACTGCTGCAATAAAGTGATTTTACAGTTAGTAACATATAACTTCCAGGAGTGACAAATTTGGTACTTAAAAAATATTTAGGCTAAAAAAAAAACCTGTCACTTCTACTAAGTCATTTTTAGAGCATAATCATTTTAATTCTTCCCTCTCTCTAATTTTATAACCAGGAGACAACCTTTCCAAGGAAAATCCCTAACCTCTTGTAAAGAACCTTTCTGCTTCTTATTGTTACGATTCTCAACCAGTGAGTAGTGAAGTTATGATTGACCTGGAAATTAGGAAACACTTGGGTGCTTCTTCTTAGTACCCTGTGCACATAATAAATAAACGCCATCAATTTTAAACAGCTTGAATGTACAAGTTTAACATAAAGCCTCTGATTGTTAGCAGAGATTAAGTGTTTGAACTGCTCAGTCCTTGTGATTTGCTGAGGAAATATTAAGTGTCCAGTCATACTATAGCCAAAGAAAATTTCCAAGTGCCAAAAGATTTAAGCTGAGGAAGAAACTGGCCTAGATTTAAGATAATTCTGGATACGCATGGTTAAAAATTTCATGAAACTGGAAGGGTATTATTAACAGTATGTCTGGAAGTCATTAGTAAATACTTTTTCACACCAATAAGTGGTGAGACAAAATTGTTCAGCCACTGTTAACTTTCAACAGCGAGTTTCTACCGGTTTGCTGATTGATTTCGAGAAATGCCTGCTATCTTCCAAGGCAGCTTTCAATTTTCCCATTTAATTTTGGGATTTATGTTTAAAAAATCTAGAGCTTCAAAAACCAAGCCTTGAAAAGATAAATTATTGAGGAAGTAGTGCTCAGAATGAGGTATCTATCATAACTACTTAATGGGGCTTTATAAAACCATGCCTAGCCAGACCTGTAGAGTCAGAACTTCATGGAATGGCTTTGGAGATCTTGGTATTTTTGGAGACCTCTATACAAGATTTTGATGTGTGCCTGAGTCAGAAGCCTGTGTCAAATACTTATGCTGGCTAATGCCGGGCACACCATTTTGAACAGCACACGTGCCTTTTAGTTGCTCTTAAAATGGTTCTCCTCAAAGCCGTTTGATTGCTTTCACCATACTCCCCCCTCCTCCTCCTCACGGCACATACCGTCCTTTAAGTTAGCAGATTGCACAATTTTCTCTCTTCTCCTAACCGACTGGAAGCACTGTGGCATGGGGGTCTTGTTTACCTCACTTCCCCTCTTATCACCGGTGATTAGCATAGGGTTTGACCTATAATCGGCAGTTGATCAATATTTGAGTCAATGAAGGCAGAACTTGACATTGCTTCTTGGCATTTAACAATAAGCCTTTTAGGGGCGCCTGGGTGGCTCAGTCAGTTAAGCATCTGTTCTCGATTTCGGCTCAGGTCATGATCTCATGGTTCATGAGATCGAGCCCCGTGTGGGACTCTATGCTGACAGCTCAGTGTCTGCTTGGGATTCTCTCTCTCTCTCTCTCTCTCTCTCTCTGTCTCTCTCTGCCCCACTCCTGCTTGCATATTCTCTCTCTCTGTGTCTCAAAATAAGTAAATATTTATCAAAATAAAGTAAAAATATGTCTTTTAAAATTAGCATGCTCAGGTAGTGATTCGGCTGAAGAGTCGGGTGGGGATGGTTATAGGGAGAGTTTGGGGCCTGGGAAGATGGTCACTAATTGCTATAGCTTTCACATGTGGGTCCCATCCCAGGGCACAGGACACAAGGCATCTTTGCGTGAAACCCTGTGACATTCCACAGGTCAGTAAGAACTGAAGTCTGTGCAAATAGGTGTGAACTCTCCATTCGGTCTTTATTTGTGCTTATGGCGATGAAGTCATACTTGCTTAAAATTTTTTTTAAGTTTATTTATTTTGAGAGAGAGAAAGCACGAGTGGGGGAGGGGCAGAGAGAGAGGGAGAGAGGGAATCCCCAGCAGGCTCTGCATTGCCGGCACAGAGCCCGACATAGTGGGGGCTCAAACTCACAAAACTGTGAGATCGTGACCTGAGCCAAAACCAAGACTTGGACGCTTAACCAACTGAGTCACCCAGATGCCCCTAAACTTTTTACTCTACATGGAAAAACTGGAAACTTTTACTTTTAATAAAAATATAATGAAGTGACGGATGAAAGTATTCTTCAATATGTATTTTCAGTTAGCAGTGGATTTTTGGTACATTTTCCAAGAACCTGGGAAATTGGTTAACTTGCATTTAATATCGAACTATAATAAAATAATTTCAGTCAGCTGATTTCTTTCTGATGACCATCGTATAAGCAGGGAATTAAAGACTGTCTACCATAAGATTATCAAATTAAATGGCATTTTGTGAGTCGAAGAAGTAAAATGTTTTTACAGAAGTGTATGCAATGATTTTCGAAAATTTTCTTATGACATAGCTAGTAGTGATGATCTTAAAAATTATAGCATAGCAATGATTATGTGCACTTATAATGGCTGCCCCATTGTACGAAAGTGGAAACTTCGGCCCAAATAATTTATGTGACTTTCTCAAGGTTATATAACTAGTTGGAGCAGATCTGAAGCTAGAAAACTGGGTCTCTAATATACTTAAAGTATTTCCATCGAACCACTACTCTTGAGTTTTCTGTCTGGGTCATTCAGGATTAAAGGTTATAGTCATCGCTTCTTTCCTTAAAGCACAATACACTTAGCTCTATAATAAGAGTTGTTTAATTAATTTTGGATCCAGAGGAAATGAATTCTTTAAATAATAACTTGGAACTCTGATCCAAATTTGCAAAGTAACAATGAGTCACTTGACATAATTCTAATACATTGTTTTCCTAATTAGACATCTTCCATTTAACTGCTGTTGAACATGGGAATTGAAGTCCACACACCTCAGTGCAAGTGTCAGCCCTCAGCCCTGTACTTCCTAGCGGTGTGGTATTGAATAATGGCTTTAGTTTTTCTAGTGTAATGTTTCATTTTTTAACATAAACTGTCACTTAAAGCTGACTTGAAGGTTGAATGATAATGTTTGTTGAAATGCTTATGTAAACTATATTGTTAAAATACTATGCAGATGTTTTAAAAATCTACGTTTCTACCTATCTGTCTTATTGTGTAAGAGTGGAATGTGTCAAAAGGACTTACTGTCCTCTACTCTCCACATGGCCTGGTGGCACTCTACTCACACCTGTAGATGCCAGAGTGAGGGATAGCTAAAATAATAAGCCTCCCAATGGTCCTGATTCCTCGTAAGAATGATCAAGGCGGGTTGGGAGCAGAGTTTTGTCCCTTACTTTTATAGTTTGAGGCTTCTTGATGATAGAAAACTTTATGCTTTTGTGAGATCGGAGATAAATAAGAATCCCCTTTAGGGACACCAGTGGATTCCCAAGCCTTATCCCTGTGAATATTAACTCTGTAATGGAGAAGGTCTTTCCTGGAGCTCAACGAAAACAACATTCTCAGTTTTGTCCCCCAAAGCATGTCACTGAGAATGAAGAAGAAACCCAAGATCACAAATGCACTGTTTTTCTTTTTTTCTGGTTGGTCTTCATAGTTCAGCAATATGTAGCCTGGAAAAATAAGGAGACCTTTTTGACAGGAAGTTAACTTTTCTATTATAGTGTTGTTCTCAGGAACCATACAATCTGAAGTACTGTGTCGTGTTCTTAGCTGACATAATGGTGAAGTCTGTTGGGTGCTTCATCATACTCTGAGGTTAGTTTTACGTTTACTCAATTTTACGATCCTTAGATTGAAGTTCACATTCAGATTGATATGTGGAAGGTAGTATCATTGTGAGGACACTAACAAAGGCTCTTGCTTACTTTTAAAAAATAACAGTTATTTTAATTTTCCCCAATATGTCATTTTTTTGAGATTATAAAATTTTGGGGGGGGAGGTATGTTTTAAATTCTTTTTTAACATTTATTTATTTTTGAGAGAGAGGCAGAGTATAAGCAAGGGAGGGGCAGAGAGAGAGGGAGACACAGAATTCGAAGCAGGCCGCAGTCTCCGAGCTGTCAGCACAGAGCCCGACGTGGGGCCCGAACTCAGAAACCGCAAGATCATGACCTGAGCCGAAGTCGGACGCCCAACCTACTGAGCCACTCAGGCGTGGGGGGGGGGGGGGGGGGGGGCAGGAAGGTTTTAAAAAATGTAGATGGTACGCTCTTCCGGATCCCTATTCTGTGCCTTACACATAGAAGGTACTGGCCAAAAATGTTTTCTTTCTTCTAAGCCACTTAAATAATGTGGTAATTTCTATAGTAATTAGTTTTAAGATGAATGTGACTTAATTTGAGCCTATGTGACTAGTGAAATAGTTAATGCTAGCATTCTTGAAGCACAGTGGCTTCGAGTCAGACATTATGAACAAGGAGGAAATTGTTAGAAGTACTTGTTGCTTTTCTCTTTTGGCAATTCATTGGCTCCATTGTTATTGGAAATAAAGGAATGTTTTACACTTCCGGAGGTAAAAGCCATTAGAAGTTTATTTGTCTGACAGAATCTACGGCATTGCTTTTCTGTAACCTGAAGATATATGGTTACACATGTTTACAGACACCCGTGACTGCATGCTTGGTGGGCTTTTTTTGGAATGACAGCTAGTACTTTTGGAATGACAGCTGTCATGTAAAATTCAACCAATTCTTGTATATATCGGATATCCAGATTGTTTTAGTCTCCTTTTGTTTCAAAGCTGCTTCTATTACAGTGCGTAAATCAAAGTTCTGCCATGTTGGTGAGTCGCTTGAATCCCCCATTGAGCATTAAATAGTGTGGTAGGTAACCACGAGCTGTAAGCTCAGTTATTACCGTGATAATCTTTTGAGAGTGGATGATTATGGTAGCACATTGTTTTCTTGTCAATGGCTGTCTCATAGGTAGCTGCTCAGAGCTTCATTTGACTCATGTAAATTTTAAATTCTGTTTCATGGTTTGCAGGGGAGCAGGGAGCAGCCATATATCTTATGCCCAGCTCTCTGAACCGCATGGTGTTTGGAAGAAAAGAGCAATATTTATCCAGAGAGCAGTGATACCTTATCTAATTTGCCACTTCTTTCTCCCTTTCAGAATCATTTCATCTTCCTATGCCTGCATTCGTGCACATATCTTCCACTTACACGGCAGTTATATTGCACACTCCTGCACCTCCTAATATAGCTCTATCTCAACGATCTCAGGGATTGTGCCAGTATGATCGCAGATTCCAGGTGTATGTGTTCCCTCAGAGAAAGTAAGTTATGTGGGATTCAATTTCTATTCTTTCTTCTTATTTGAATCCTTGCTATCAACTAAAGTTTTATTTTTCTCTTTGATCAGCAAGCATTTATGGAGCTCGTGCAATGGGTATGTGCTAGACATTCTAGCACTAGACTAGAAGGCAAAAAAACCAAAACAATTTAAAAAAGCACATTCTGGGGGGAAAAGCATATACTGCACAAGTTTTGAAAAGGGTCCTTTTGGGGGAAAAGAAACATTTTCATGAATAATAACTGCACGCAATTAATGAATGATGACACTATGGGATTACATTCCCCGAGAATTCAGTTCAGAAAATGAGTGGAAGCAAAGGTCAAAGTAAAAGACCTCTGGGAGAACATAGTACCTCATACTTTCAATGTAAGAAGAATATTTTTAAACACCTGGGCTGTGTTGCTTCCTTTCATTTTCATCATGGGCTTTGCCATTCTGGTAGTCAGCGAGGGCTGCCACACCAAAATACCGTAGACAAGGTGGCTTAAATTAATTTTCTCACATTATTGCAGGCTGGAAATCTGAGATCAGAGTGCCCCATGGTTGAGTTCTGGCGAGGGCTCTCTTTCTGGCTTGCAGAAGACCATATTCTTGTGTGCTCTTATGGCCTTTCCTCAGAATGAGCAAGTCCAGGGAGAAAGTGCTCTGATTTCTCTCCCTCTTCTTATAAGGACACCAATCTTATCAGATGGAACCCTACCCTTATGAACTCTTTTAACCTTAATGACTTCCATACAGTCACTATCTCCAGACACCATGACGTTGGGATTTAAGGCTTCAACACATGAATTTTGGAAGGACACAGTTCAGTCTATAGCAGCTGCTGGTGGATCTGCCCCGAGAATGGCATCCATATAGTAAGAAGGGGTCTTAAGTAAGCAAGTAAGCATTTAGTTGTTGCTCAGATAAGAAGCACATTGCACGGATTTGTCAGCTTTTGCCTTGTTTCACTAAATTTTATTTTACGTATTTTGAGGCTGTGCTATTAAGTGCATGCAAGTCAATTTTTGTTTCCTAGTGAAGTATTACTTCAATAATCAACTTATTACTCTCTTTATCCTTAAAAATGATTTATTTGCCATAACTCTGTTTATTCTTATATAGTATTTTTCTTGTAGAATTTCTCTGTTCCTTAGCCTTTTTTTAAAAACAGAGTTCCTTAACCTCTGCCTCTTCCCTGCTTGTGCTCACTCACTTGTCTCTCTCTTTCTCTCTCTCTCACTCTCAAAATAAGTAAACATTAATTTTTTGTTTTTAAGGAGCACCTGGGTGACTCAGTTGGTTAAGTATCTTAACCTTGATTTCAGCTCAGGTCATGATCTCACTGTTCATGAGATTGAGCCCCATGTTGGGCTCTGCTCTGAGTGTGGAGCCCCCTTGGGATTCTCTCTCCCCCTCTCTTGCCCCTGCCCTGCCCATGCTGGCATGCATTCTCTCTCTGAAAATAAATAAATAAACATTTAAAAGATTAAAAATAAAATGAAACAACTTATTTTTTTGAGCAGTTTGGCAATGGTGAGTAAAGTTGCTCTAAACACCTGCTATGGGTTGAATGCTCCCCACACCCCATTCATTTGTTGAAATGGTAACACCAAGGTGATGGTATTAGGAGGTAGGACCTTTGGGAGGTGATTCGAGGATGAGGCTGGAGCTTTCCTGATTGGGATTAGTGCCCTTATAAAAGAGACCTTGGGGAGCTAGCTCATCCCATCTTTTAGGTGCGGTTACAGTGAGAAGACAACCATCAGTGAGGAAGTGGGCCATCACCAGGTACCAGGTTAGCTAGTGATTTGATCTTTGCCTTCTCATCTTCCAGAACTGCGAGGAATAAATGTGGTTTTTAAGCCACCCAGTTGATGATATTTTTGTTATAGCAGCCTGAACAAACTAAGGCAACATCCATGTGTAGGTTTTGGAATGGACATAAATTTTCACCGCCGTTGGGTAAACACCGAGGGGTGTGATTGCTGGATTGTCTGGTAAGAGTATGTTTAGTTTTGTGAGAAACTGCCAAACTGCCTTCCAAAGTGGCTGTACTATATTCTTTCCCCACTAGCAATGAATGAGAATTCCTGTTGCCAGTACTTGGTGTTGTCAGTGTTCCAGATTTTGGCCATTTTAACGGGTGTACAGTGGTGTCTCGTGATTTTAATTTGCATTTCTCTATGACATACGGAGCACCTTTCCATGTGCTTACTTGCCATCTGTATGTGTTCTTTCATAAGGCCTCTCTTAAAGCCTTTGGCTCATTTGTAAATCACGTGGTTTGTTTTCTTATTGTCAGATTTTAAGACTTGTTTCTATACTTTAGATAACTACCTTTATCAGGTATGTCTTTTGCAAACATTTTCTCTCAGTCTGTGGCTTCTCTTATCTTTCTCTTGACATTGTCTTCTGCACAGCAGAAAATTTTAATTGTGATGATCATTTGCCTTAAAATTCCTTATTCTAGATGTGCCTCCTGAATTTAGTATACGGGCAGATTTTTTAAAACATTTAAATTCAGATTCTTGGTCTATTAACTGGGTATTTCTTGTTTGCATTTATTGCGATTATAGGCCTACTTTTATTTATTTCTCCCTTATAATTTTGTATATTATTATTAGATCCTTTTATACAGTCTGTTCAAAACTTATATTTTTGGTCAGATGCTTAAAAATTCATTTTTTTCTTTTAGTAACTTGGGAGATACAAATTTTTTATTTCTATTTTTTTTAGTGGTTTCTTTTCAACGCTTATCTTGATACTTAAAGATCAAAGTCCACCATTAATTAACATCCATGTCCTTTTTCCAAACAAAGCAAATGCTTTAGAATTCTTTAATCTCCAAGACACTTATTTTACATTACCTTGTTGTTTGTATCTTAGAAATTTACTATTTTTGTTTTTTGTATGAAATATTTCTTTAAGCGTATTCTGCTTATTTTACTTTGGTTCCTTGTTCACTCACTATTGGTTTTTGCATGTTACACCTTTAATTTCTTATATTTAAAAAAAATTTTAATGTTTATTTATTTTTGAGAGAGGAAGAGAGAGAGATTGAGAGAGACGGAGCATGAGTGGAGGAGGGAAGGAGAGAGAGGGAGACACAGAATCCAAAGCAGGCTCCAGGCTCTGAGCTGTCAGCACAGAGTCCAATGCAAGGCTTGAACTCAGAAGCCACAGGTTCGTGACCTGAGCTGAAGTCGGATGCTCAACCAACTAAGCCACGCAGGCGCTCCCTTCAATTTCTTATTCTTGAAAGCAATTAGTAGTTCCCTTTGCAGTATTCTCTAAATAGTAAACCCTCAGCCCGTTCTAGCAACAACCCCCCCCCCATCTTTATTTGGCCTTCGCTCTTGAGTATACATTGGCTATGTTAAAGTTTATGTTGACCTTTTATTTGTCACAGAATTTGAAGATATTAGTCTCTTACTTTCTGGCTTCTTTTCTTGCTGTTGGAGAGATTCATTTTTACATTGATTGTCATTCTCTTGCATGTCATCTGTCTTTTTTATTTGGTTACTTTTAAATCTTCTTTTTGACTCTGATGTTATGCAGTTTCACATGACTTGGGTAGGCATGGCTTTATTTTTTCTTTTATGATATGTTTTGCAAATATGATGATTCATTTCATTTAGCAATTACAGAAGAATTCTAGCTGTTATGTCTGTAACTATTTATTTTCCTCTATTCTCTTTATTCTGTTTTCTTGGAACTTGTTAGAAATATGACCTATTTGTTTTGCCCTCTAAGTATTTTCATAATGTTATTTTTTACCAGTTCTCCTTTCTGCAGTCCAGTTAATGGTTTAATTTTCCCCTGAGGTTTTAATTTAAATTCATTCATTTCTAGAAATACAATTTTTTTTTCAAATCTGACTATTGTTTTAACAGTGATTTATTTTAACACTGTGGAGTTTTTGATTACTTCTTTCACACCAGTATTTTAGATATACCTTTTTTTTTCTTTTAAGGTGTAATTATTTTTGTTTAATTTTTTAATGTCTATTTTTGAGAGAGAGACAGACAGACAGACAGACTGTGAGCAGGGGAGGGACCGAGAGAGAAGGAGACACAGAATCCGAAGCAGGCTCCAGGGTCCGAGCTGTCAGCACGGAGCCCGATGTGGGGCTCGAACCCACGGACCTTGAGATCACGACCTGAGCTGAAGTCAGACACTTAACCAACTGAGCCACCCAGGCACCCCTAGATAATACTTTTTAAAATATACTTATTTTTAGTCTTTATCCACTACTTTTTAATCAGTTTCCTCAACTGTGAAAGATCGTTGTACCCAGTCATTGAGTTACCATGGGCATTAAATGAATGAGTACATGACATGTCCTTAGAATAGAGTGCCTGACACAGAGTAATTCCTCAATAAATATTGGCTTATCTTAGGGGACTTCATCTGTGGAAATCCTGGATGGGTTTGGGAACACATCTTTCCAGAACAGGTTTTATATTTGCTTTTGTCAGCTGCCCTAAGGATACTATCAGCTTGCCTATTTTTGGTCCCAATTTATCAGAGGTAGTTGGGGTTCCTAACATGAGATAGTATAATTTCTAGCCCTCAACCCTGATGAACCATTACTAATACACTCCCAGGAATATATGTATTTTACTACCTAAAGCCCAGGTCAGGATAAACAAATTTCCCTAGCAGCTTCATAAATTGGTAAATGTAGCCTATAGAAGGGCCTGGCTGCATGAAATGGCCTCAGTTCCAACTCCCCTCATCATGTGGGCCTACAGCATTAATTGTTAACTGCATGTGGCCACAAATGCCCTGGGTAATGGAGCACAGAGTCCAGCAACCTGCCTACAGGCTGTGGTGGCTTCAGTCCAGAGGTGACTGCCTTTCGTTGTTGTTGTTTTTGTTTTTGAGAATGGGAGTAAACAAAATCAGATGTGCATTTTAGAAAGATCACCATTATAGCCCCCTTGTGATGAAGCGTAGGCCTAGATGACGGAAGGGAGGAAACAAAAGCGATAGTCTGGTAAAAAATGGCGAGACCTTGAAGCAAGTTAGAAGCAGAGACTGAGGAGATGGGGGAGCAGGTAGAGACTGTAAGAGAAGCCTTAGGACTTTGTTAATGATTTTGGGCGCAGTGACAACAGATAAGAATATTGAGTAAGAAAATGTGGAATACCCAGTGAAAAGTACCCTGTAGGACTCTGATACTTAAGGAAGGATCAGGATAAGAGGATCCAGCCAAAGAGACTGAGAAGAGACAGTCAGAATGACAGGAGGAAAAAGCAGGAGGGGACGTGATTTAAGCTTCTTTTCATAAAAATTTAAGGCATTACTGGTGAATTATGACTTCTGCTGACCATCTACTTGACTAAATGTGGCCTGATTTAGATACTGGAGCAAGTTCAATAACACAGAGATCCATCACCTGAGCTTGGGATGATTCACATGAAAAGCTGGCCAGGAATGAGAAAATGGAGGCATCTTTTTAAAAGCTTTTCAGAAATGGATCTTTCTGATTGTCGTTTTTCCTTCTGCCTGACTCATAATCCTACTTTCAGAATTGAGAAGGCGATAATCTCCTGAGAAGTCACTTGAACCTTCGGGAATGGGCTCTGCTACCCAGTAAGCACCTTACTGATGTCTAGTCCTAATATTTTAGTGTTGCTACTTGACATATAATGTGTAACTTTTATGAATATATGTATTTTAAATAACTGATCTTTGAACTTGTGAAATGTTCTGAAAAGATGTTGCCGTGTGTGTGTGTGTGTGTGTGTGTGTGTATGTACATGTCTGTGTGTGTGTGTGTGTGTGTGTGTGTGTGTGTGTTTTAGTTGATCTGGCTCATTAAGGAGTCCAGCCTTCTTTTTTTTTTTTTTCTTCCAGAACTTGAGAGGGTGGAAATGTTTTTGTTCTTGGTAAACTGTTCCTGATAACCATTCTTAATAGCTCTTTTTCCAAGACATTTGGTTCTATTTTCAGAAGGAGAGGAATGTCATAGTCTGTTTGAGCTGCTATAACAAAATGCCGCAGACTAGGTGACTTACAAACAACAGCAATTTATTGCTCACTGGTCTGGAGGCTACAAGTTCAAGCTCAGAGTGGCAGCATGGTGAGGTGAGGGCCCTCTTCTGGGTCACAGACCTGCATGGTGGAATGGGCTACAGAGCTCTATGGGATCTCTTTTATAAGAGCATAATCCCATTCACGAGGGCTCCACCCTCATTACCTAATCACCTCCTAACAGCCCCACTTACTAACACCATCACCTTTGGAGGTTAGAATTTCAACATGAATTTTGGGGAGATAACAACTTTTAAACCATAGCAAGGAAGGAATGTTAGTTTTTGAGCTCAAGTGAGGATCCTTTACTAGCAACTCTAAACTGCACAGAAAAAAAAAATTCATTTATTGAAATTTGCATCCTGTAAGGAATATTTGAATTGAATTAAGTGGATGCATATCAATGTAGAAAAGTTTCCGTCTCAGGCTGCTGACGTAAGACAAAGCTCACAAAAGACTGATGTAAACAACAAGATGACAGTTCATTTATTTGCAATGTCTGTGACAGGGACCAAAGATTCATGTTTGACTTTCCATTTTGTTTCCTCTCTGTTAGAAAGCTAGGTGGGAAACCAGATTATTGGAAGAACGTGTAGCAAGGTGGTGATCAAACTTAGTGATTGAGTTACACAAGGCTAATATTTAGTTGTACTAGCTTTTGAGTGTCTTTGTCTATTCATAATTAGTATATATGTGCAAGTCTGATGAAGTACTCATGATGGCTTGTCAAGTGCCTCTCCTCTTGTTTTTTTGTTTGTTTTTGTAGCTGATTAAATCACTTTCTAAAAGATTTTTTAATTTATATGTAATACGTTATATGGTACATTTAAATGTTCATTTATATACGTTGTCTTAGACACTAAAATACTAGTTACATGATGCTCTAGAAGGGAGATTAGGAAATGTTTTCTGTATGAGGGTAGATAATAAATATAAATTCTGCCACTGTTGTGCGATAGCAGCCGTAGGCCATTTGTAAGTGAGTGGGCAGGACTGTACCCAATAAAACTTTATTTATTAAAGCAGATAGTGGGACGGATTTTACTAACAACCTCCGTTCTAGGACAGTGTCTGGCATATAGGAATTAAAAAACAAAACAAAACCCATAATGGAATGAATGAATCAAGATATTGTTACCAGATCCATCATCATCATCGACTACATGTGTCCAGGAATTATCAAGTATGTGGCACTGTGCTAAGTGATCCATGAGCACTTTCTCATTCAATTTATTTGTCAGTCCTACAAAGTCTATCAGTTTTGGCTGCAAGTGAACAAAATCCCCAAATAGCATGGCTTGTATAAGAAAGGATTTTATCTTTTTAAATGTATATGGAGTTTAGTGTAAGCAATCAATCCAGTTTGTGGACAGCTATAGAATTATAAGGCATCTGGGTTCATTCTGTTTTGTTGTTCTCCTATCTTCATCTGTGCATTTATGTCTCGAGGGCAAAATAGCTGCTCAAACCCAGTCATCACCACATATGATTTCAGCCATAAGAAATAAAAATGAAAGAAAGAAAGAAAGAAAGAAAGAAAGAAAGAAAGAAAGAAAGAAAGAGAGGAAGGGAGAGAGAGAAGAGGAAGAGGGAGGGGAAGAAAGGGAGGGATGAAGGAGTGTAGTTTTTCCTTGCTCTTTATAGAGGCCTTCTGAAATTGCACATACCTTTTCTGCTTCATATTTTTTGCCAGAACTTCATATAGCCACACTTCCCTGCAGAAGAGGTTGGGTAATGTTGCATTTATTTCAGGTAACCACATGTCCAATTTAAAAGCAGAGATAGCAATAATAGGAAGATGGGTTGGGTCAACTAATGTGAGTTAATGGATAGTTTCTGCCACAGTTGGAACATCATTATTCCCATTTTTCAGGGAAGGAAGCATAGGATTAGAGAGGTTAAGTAACTTGCCCAAGGTAGAGAATTAGAGGAGCACAGATTGTGGGTAAATAAGCCAGGTCTTTAGAAACTTTGAGTCTTCCTGTGTTGGAAGCCATTTTCTGTCTTAAGGGAGACTTGACCTTATCTGGTCCATTATGGGTTGTTGTTTCAAACTCCACTCTCCATTGGAAACATCAATCCCTTTCTTTTCAAGTGTTTTAATACCACTTTAATGTCACCTTGATATGCGTAGTGATACCTATAATACGCATAAGTTACCTGAATGGAAACATCTGGTTTTGATGCAATTTACCCACTGAGATTCAGCCCCATGGTAAGTTTCTAAAGGGCACTTTACAAGAAGGCCACAGCAGACAGAGGGGAGACAGGTCGATGGTGCCCAAATCATGATTATCGTGCCTCGGGGCCTCAGTACCAACTGTGTCACAGCATGTTCATATTTGCAGTAAATCATTTAGCTAAAAATTATGTGGTGAATATTCTCTGTTTAGAAGAAATTGCCTGAATAATGGGGTAATAAGATCATGTAACCGTTATTAATTATGATACGAAAATTGTGTATTTCAAGAGATGCCTCTCCACTCTTATCTAAAAGCATCGGAAATTCAAATCGCTCTTTCAGAGTTTTATACTTAGTTTTCAGCATAAACTAAGAACCTGAAGATTTTTGAAAGGAGGCTAACAACCATTGCCTCATCTGGTTGCTGGGTAGCTCTTAAAGGGAGAATATTAAAGAAAATGACCTTTCAGGTTGTTCAAAACTTTGTTACATTTTTATTTTTTTTAAGTTTGGATGCATTTTTACTTTTACTGAAATGGTATTATCATTTATAGATGAGTTTCTGGCAAAAGCTTAACATTTTATGTTAAAAATGCTCTATGGAGTTGTTTCTACGTGAACATCAATAGAGAACCACTAAAAATGTGCAGTGCAAAATAATAGTTCCTTCCCCTGTGAGAGCAGCAGTCAGACAGGACTCAGCTATCTTCACCTGAAACCTCAGAGCTGCAACCATGTTTACAATGCATTTTGCACATGTAGGTCCTTGGTTATCAATATGCAATTTAAATAAGTGATATCAACCTCGTTTCTGAAAACAGAATCCAGTTTTTGTTGTAGCATTTCCTTTTAATATTTCTAAACTAATGAGCAATTTCAAAGCAGGAAGGCCTTCTTACTTATGTTAGATCCTAGGGAGTGAATACAGAGCCACGCCTGTGGACATGAGTAAATAGTATTTGCTTGAGTAAATGAAATGAAAAAGAAAAAAAATGTATGTAGTGTTAAGGTAATGTGTATAAAACATTTACTTTTCTTAAGATTCTTCACTAAAAGCACATATATATAGGTGACTAAAAATTAGGATTTAAAAATGCAGTGTTTTTTATATTTACCCAAAATCTTAGTATTGCAATAAATTGATATATCAAAAAGGGTAACTTACTTATATCAAGTATGTATAAATCCTAAGATGACTGTTCTTGATATTATGCAAATGCCTTGTGTCTTTCGACATGTTTATTTTTTTATTGCTCTGTCATCAACCAGAATGATGCTCTTTTATTTTGGGCTGGCATGTATGTTTAACTGGAGGTTGCCTGCATGTTGAAATTCTGAGGACTATTTTCACCAAAGCACTGTTTCATTGTGATTAAGCCGCCTTGTATTTTATTCTTGCTCAAGGAGTATCCTGCCCTCAGTCCTGTTTCCTTTCACCTCTTGGTCAAAGAACTGCATCATTTCATAGTGAGAAGAGTACATTAAAAAGCACAATAATAATAATAATAATAATAAATGTTAATCAAAAAACTGCATGTGTCTTTCTGATTGTGCCAGTGTTGTGGTATTCAATTATGCAATTTTCATTGGCATATTAATCATCTTTTCAACAAACAAGCCAGCGTTAATTAAAGCAAACCATGGATAAAGACATGTTGCCGGATCATCATTCCGTTTATCACAGTGCACAGGCTGGCCGTTAAGTAAATTCCGGACTGTGAGATGAATTTCAATGTTGGCTTCATCTTTTTTGTTGTTGTTGTTGGAGTTTGAATGCAACTCATCTAACAATAATAACAAACTTCAGACTTCACAAGAGAAAGATGAATTTGTTTGTAATTAATGGCAGAGAAAGAAAGATAGAATAGCTGCATGCTTCATATGTAGAATTAGGCTATTTACAACCAAATAATTTTTGAAGATTTCCATTTTTTCCTTTAACTCCAAGTACCAGAAGGACAGGGTTGAATAGCAAATTTGTTTTCTTCTATCTACCTTGCAAAAAAATATTCTTTGGCAGAGAATGAGTTAGTGTTTGTAGTTTATGTGCAAAAATCAGTATTTTCATAAAAAGAATATATCATGATGGGTAATATTTAAACATCCTGAATTTAAATCCTTGAGTTTTAATTACAATAAAATATTTGTTGGAAATGCAAGACAAGCCATCACACTTTTTGTTTTCCGTTGCTCAACTATAGTGTTCTTCACCCCTTATTATTTTAGACTTGTTTTCGGTCCTCCTTTTTCATTTTTCTAGTAGCTCTAGTCTTTCAAAGCCTACCTATACCAGTAATAATCATTATGGAAGGGATAAATCAATTTAGCAAATTATGTTGCAACCAAGAAAACCCAATATGTTTGCTATTCTGTTCTATACTTGTAAGCTCCACATTAGACAATAATTTTAATGAACCTTAAAAGACTAATCTCCACAAATGCATGCGTTGTTTGTGCTTTTTAAAGCTAATAAAATTTCTACATGCTAATTAGCTGCATATCAGTTACATATGTTTCTCCGTCCTTAAGCATTGTGACACTTTGTACTGAAACTCCACTACAGGTCATTGCTACCTGAATCCCAGATTACCTCTAATCCTATGAAAACTAGTATTACTTTCTCTCAAATATGTGAAACCGGAAAAATATTACTTCATACGAAATAATATTTAAACATTTATTTCATTTTTTAAAGGTTTTCTTCTCTTTTTCTTTCCTTTGTTTCCTTTCTGATTTCAAATTTTTATTTAAATTCTAATTAGTTAACATATATGGTAAAGTTGGTTTCATATGTAGAATTCAGTGATTCATTACTTTATTTCACTTTTCAGTTAATAATAATAATATTATATATATATTGGAAAAATTATGTGTGAGGGAAAATGACAGAGTATCTGTAAAATACAACAAAAGTAAGAAATCTTTCATTACCACCAAAGTAAAGAAATATTGTGTGATTTTATTTGGTAAAATGGCGGTAATTGTATTTTTTTAAATGTTTATTTATTTTTGAGAGAGAGAGCGAGCCATGGAGGAGCAGAGAGGGGGAGACAGAGGATCCAAAGTAGGCTCCCACTGACAACAGTGAGCCCAATGCAAGACTCGAAATCACTAACCATGAGTTCATGACCTGAGTCGAAGTCAAGAATTGGACACTTAACCAACTGAGCCACCCCGGCACCCCAGTAACTGTATTTTTTATGTTTCTTTATATTAAGAGAAAGACAGAGTGCAAGCGCAGAGGGCCTGAGAGAGAGGGGGACACAGAATCCAAAGCAGGCTCCAGGCTCTGAGCTGTCAGTGCAGAGCCTGACGTGGGGGTTGAACCTACGAACCGTGAGATCATGACCTGAGCCAAAGTTGGATGCTTAACCAACTGAGCCACTCAGGTGCCCCTGTATTTTTTAAATAGAGTTATCGAGAAAAGTAGCAAGTTAACAGTACAAATAAAATTCCTGGCATATGATAAGCCATCATTAAATGATGTTGATTAGTAGTGATTGTAATTCGGTGAGAAACTTCTGTTCTGAAGTTAATATGAATAAATATAATTGAGAATTTTTATAGATTTTATAATTTTCAGATACAACCTATATTCATGATACCACAAAATATAATGTAGCATACACGTATAGAGTAATCAGTGGCCCACATTTGCAACTGTTGTGATCTCAGTGGAGTACTTCCTAATTTTATATAGTACTCTGTACATTTTTAAGTTGACTCAGTTTTCTTAGACTCTGAGTTGGCTTAAGATGTCGATCATTTACGTTTTGGGGAACATAATTTCTAAAGAAGTGATATGGTAGGAGTTTAAGGTGTTTAAATATATCTTGCTTTGAAAATGCTATAAATCTAATTATTTTCTCTTAATGACTTCCACTGCAAATTAAAAGTTGTATCTTACAAAATATAGGTTGATCCTAAGACTTCTAGTTAGCAGTTTGGCCTCAGATGAGGCTTGGAGCTTCTTTTTATTTCTTTTTATTTTTTCTTAATAACTTATGTATGTATGTATGTATTTTTAGAGAGAGAGAGAGAGCACGCAAGCAAGGGAGGGGCAGAGATGGGGAGAGAGAGAGAGAGAGAGAGAGAGAGAGAGAGAGAGAGAGAGAGAATCCCAGCAGGCTCTGCACTGGTCAGCGCAAAGGCCAATGCGGGGTTCCAGCTCATGAACCATGACCTCATGACCTGAGCCAAAACCAAGAGTTGGATGCTTAACCTACTGAGCCACACAGGTGCCCTGAGGTTCTGTGCTTCTTACCTTCTTGGCACCCCAAAATTTAATATAGTAGCTGCTTTGTGTGCAAAGAAAACCCTGTGCTTCTTGGAGATGCTGATCTCTCGTAGAAATTCTGGCAGTGAGATATGGAAAGGATCAGAAATTTCAGAAAAGTAAGTGCTTATAAGTGACCATTATTTTTAGATTAAACCTTGGGAAAAGAAGATGCTGAAATCCCTGTTCTTTTACTCTTTAAGCCTTGAGATTTGGACAATCTTCTCACCTCATGCCACAGAGCATGCACTGTGAGTCTTATGAGAAGTACTTCTTTTGTTCCACCCATGATGTTACCTGATGATGTCATGCCAAGGTGGTAACAGACATACAAATTGTAGATGTACTTAGCCCATTCTCCCACGTTGGCCTCAGTTCTGCTTGGCAGTGTTAGCTACTCTGGGCCCAAAGCGATATTCCAGACCATCGCCGTTTACTGCAAGCCCTTAACAAGATTGTCTCCGATAGATAGATCTTTCAGTGGACAGACAAGCAGTTAATCTGTCCTCTGATTTATATCTTACATTGCTTCTAACTATAGTCCTTTGCCTCTCTTTTTCTTTATACCCTCTTTATAGAAGGTCCTCTATAGAAACCCTTCTAGAAATTCTCCCCACTTTTTTCTGTATTTTCTCCTATTTATACCTATGGTACAGTAACAGACTTCTCAAATTTATGAATTATCTTACCCACTAAATCCAAGGGCCACTTGTTACTTAATTTATCAGACCTTCAAAATAGCTATATCCTTCTTATAACTATCTCCATACAGTTCTAGTTGTCTTTCTCCTTCTCATCCACTTGAGACCCTTTATTACTGGTGTTCTCTAAGATTCTGTCTCTTCTCAGCCCTGGCTTCTATTGACCCTTTGCATGGTCTTTGTGATCTCACCCATATGTAGGGCATCACTAGGTCAGTAACGTCCAAATCTGTATCTCTAACCCATATCCCACCTCTAAGGTGCTCCTGAAAAAATAGCCTCCAATCATCTCAGTCAGACTCAACATATCTAAGAGTGAGCTTTGCAGCTTCCCTTTCAAATCAGCTACTCTGTTTGTGCTACACTTTTCAGTGAAAATATCTACCCATTTCCAAAGCATAAGCACATGGTATCATCCTTTACTCCTAGAAATCCCCGTTCCAACTACTGATCCCCATTCAAATTCTGCAGAAGTTTTTTCTTTCTTCTCTTGACTGTATCTCTGTCCCTGGTGCTTTGGCCTTCACATAAGAGCTGTTATCATCTCTCCCTTTGAATTTATTATGTAGGACTATTGTCTGCCCCATACTTTTAGGGCTTTCCACATGCCCTCCTCCTAGAATGTCCTCTCTCTCCTGCTAAACATGTGGGTCTTCACATTGCCCCTTCAATGAGATGTTGAGGTCACTGGTTTCCAAAATCTAGTCTCTGGGTTAACAGTGACAGCATCACCTGAAATTTATTGGAAGTGCAAATTCTTGAGTCCCACCACAGACCTACTGAATCAGAACTCATGAGGGTAGGGCCACACTGTCTATGCCTTTAATAAACCATCCAGGGAATTCAGACGCATGTCGAAGTTTGGGAACCATTGGCCTTGGCCAGGAGTTAGTCAACTTTTTCTGCTCGGATTCATACGGCGTGTATTTTAGGCTTTGAGGACCAAGAAGCAAAATAAAAGTATTATGTGGGTACTTCTATAACAAGGGGAAAAAAGTCCACAAAACTTTTATTGATGAAATGCAAAACTTTATTTATGACACAGAACTTTGAATTGTATACGGTATCCACATGTCCTGAAATACTGTCTTTTACTACTTAAAACCATTTAAAAATGTATAAACCGTTCTTAGTTCAAGCTCTATTCCTTGTGTGCAGTGACTATATCTTATGAAGTTATATTTTATTAGCAGAAGATACACAGCCTGACTCAGTAGCCTTTTGCTCGGTAGATAAAGGAAAAAAAAGCATACACTGGAAAGCAGAGAATGCCATATTTTTATAAATCTTACACCAATTTATTTCATAAGTTTCCTAATTTTATAATATTGTCTTTTGTTTATAGAAATTCATTTATTGCTTACTTATTTTTAGCTTATAAATATCCATATGATTGAATTCATCCATTTCTTCTCCTTTTTTTTTAAAGTTTGAGAGAGAGAGCACACACATGCAAGAACACACACTCGAGCAAGGGAGGACAGAGGGGGTGGGGAGAGAGAATCCCAAGCAGGCTGTTATCTGCAGGGAGGCTGGAGCTCATGAGCCATGAGATCATGACCTGAGCTGAAATCAAGAGTTAGAAGCTCAACCAATTGAGCCACCCAGGCGCCCATCTTCTGCTCCTTTTAAGAACACTTCCGGAGGCACCTGAGTGGCTTAGTTGGTTAATCATCTGACTTTAGCTCAGGTCGTGATCTTATGGTTTGTGAGTTTGAGCCCTGTGTCGGGCTGTGTGCTGTCAGTTCAGAGCCTGGAGCCTGCTTTGGATTGTGTGTCTCCCTATCTCTCTGCCCCTCCCCCACTAACGCTCTGTCTCTGTCTCTCTCTTAAAAATGAATGAATGTTAAAAAAAATTAAAAAAAATAAAAAAGAAAACCTCTGTTTCCACTCATCCTATAGGCTGCACCAGTTGCAAGATAGGTAGATTTTATTCTGGGTGTTGTGTCTTCAGTTAATATTTCACGGTTTTGTTGCTGGGGAAGAAGAGGAAATGGATACCGAGTCCCTGCCACACGTGGGGTCTTTACTTAAGGTTGTTGTTACTCCTAAAAAACTTCTGCCACCAGTTATATAATTCCGCTGAATCTGTTAGTCACAGCTCATTTGTTTTGATCACACCACTGTGTTTGTTTACCTTTTTATTTTGAAATAACTTTAGGCTTACAGAAAAGTAGCAAGAACAGTACAGAGAGTTCCTATACACACATGATCCAGCTTTTTGTAATCTTACCATCTAACACAACCATATTAGGATTACCAAAAGCAAGAAATGAACATTGATATAATGCTATTGGCTAAACTACAGACTTTATTGAGATTTCAAAGTTTTGGTTTTTTTGGGGGTTTTTTCCCCCAACTAATGCCCTTTTCCTGTTCCAAGACCTGAGCCACAATTCCACCCTGCATGTGCATTTCATACCTCCTTACTCCGATCTGTGGTAGTTCCTCAGTCTTTCCTTGTCTCTCCTGACACTTTGCAGAGTGGTTTTCATTCCTGCAGAATGTCTCTCAGTTTAGGTTTGGCTAATGTTTTCTCATGATTAGATTGAGGTGATGCATTTTTGGCACGAATACCAGGAAAGTGATATTGTGCCTTTCTCAGGGTATCATGTCAGGCAGCACATGGTGTTGATATGTCTTATGGTTGGTGATATTGAACTTGATTCCTTGGCTAAGGTGATACCTGCAGGCCAAACATTGTATTTAAGGTGATTCCACATTATTTGAAATTCCTCTTAAAGCATTTTGATATCAAACCTAGTAATTCTGAGTAACATGACATGTAATGAAGTATGATGTCAGCAGTTAGCAAAGGGATTTTTTGGATACAAATAAAATTTTAAAAAGGCTAAATATGAATTTGGTATCCTTGAACTATTGTTTTAGACATGTAGTACTGAAAAAAATTGAAGTCTTGCTAATACTTTCAAGGCACAGCATGATTCAAGTTAGACTAGCTTCCTCTCCATATTGAAAGTAATAAGTGTGTACTCCACGGTGCTCTTTTTAGTTCAAAATTGTGCTACACCTTGTATCTCTTTTAGGTAGCTTGAGTGAAGGAAGGAAGAAAGTTACAACAGCAGAAGCTTAGTAATTGATAGAGTTTTGTTAGAATGAATAAGGCCATGGCTAGGAAATTCACTGCAAATTCTGAGTCTCCATTTCACTATTACATATTAGAATACTGAAAGAATAACAAAGATACTTTCAACTTGAAGATAGGTTAAATAATAATTAAAAATTATCTTTATGTATCCACATATATCATATATATGTAGTAGAATGTATGTATGTATAATAATCTTGATAATGAAGTTGGTTGTATTTAAAAAGAGTTTTCCATAGAAATTCCATTTGATTTTCTTTTTATTAGTTTCTTCACTACATATTTATTGACCACCTACATGTAGCCAGTGTGGTGCTAGGTGATCCTATTTCCTCTAACACAGGCAGGAAAGAATTCCTGGAAAAGAATTAGGAACATCGTATACCATAATATACTTTGCACAGTTTCCAATTTAGTGGTTAGTATTTCATTATTTATTACGAAAATATAAATAAATAGCTGTCTTTTCTCTAAGCCTCTGCCTTTTCATTTTTATGTGCCAGGCATCTGCTCTTAATACAGTTAAATCTCTGGAAGGAGTAAGAGTTAGCAGCAGGGAGATGTGGAGGGAAGAACATATGCAAAGGTATGATGTTAAGAGAAAGCATATAAACAATGGATGGGAGAGTGGGCAATGAAGCTGGCAAAATGGACAGGGAAATGAGTAAAAAGTGCCTTGCATGCCATGCAAGCAAATTTAGACTTGATCTACAGATGATGGGGATGGGAGGCCATTGAGGCCAGCCCACTAATATCTAAATAACTCAGAGAGAGTGTAGTGAATTTCAATAATAAGAGTGCAACCCATTTTCTAGAATCTTGCAGGCACTGGGCCATGCAAGTCAGTAATAAGATTGGAAGTGTGGATTAGAAAGTGTAGGAAGAGAGATGCTTCTTGGTTATCTGAGGACATAGTCATCTCCAGGAACAATGGACGATAGGCATAGTTTGCCTTGGAACACTCTGTCTCCTCTGCCTTTTCCCCTTTCTCCCTGCTGGTGTTCTCCATCCTTAGCCCTTCTCCTGCCCCCAAGGCCTGGCTGCTACACAGATACCACCTACTTTCTTTTCTATCACAATTCAGAGAATGTTGTGATAGGATCTCTGCTAGAGACCAGGAAGAAAAAATGGAAAAGGTGGAATGACTAAAGTCACACTCCGAGACTTTGTTTACTTGTATAAGGAGAACATTTGTAAACCAAACTGATGACATAGTTGGTAGAGTTTCGAGCAGCGATTGTCATAAATTGGAATAAAATATATCTGAAAGTGAGAAAGGAAATTCTAAGGATTCCATAGAAAGACAAGATGCCAAGGTCAGATACCCCAGCTGTCTCTGCTTTCCATTTTCCGTTCTTCATTCCTCTTGCTCTTTTTTGTATCCCACAGATGATCTGCAAGCTTAACCTTTATTCTGTAATATTCAATTTTAACCCCTTCCACCCTGTATCGATTGCTGTATTTCCAGTCAAAATTAGTTGGCTCAGAGGGATCCTGGAGTTTTCACAAATGGCAGCTTTAAGAGCAGAAAGAAGGAACTTTTTGTGGGGAAACAGATGAGGATGGGGGGAAGTTTGCAGTAGGTGGCGATTAGAAATGTAGTTGGCAATTGCAAGATTAGAATCAGGGCTTCATCAGAGTGACCAGGAAGCAGTTCTCACATGGAAATTTTATAAGTTGGACAAAAAATGCAATTATTTGCAATTCCAAGTCACCAAACAGTCTTGGATATATTTTGTGTTGCATTTTGGTTATAACTGTTGTCTCCATAATAAATTTATTTATCCAAGACCCTTCAATTCCAAATTTTAATTTTCATGAACTGTGTTCTGTACCTCATTGAATAAATATTCAAAACTTTTGTTATACTGTGAACTTATGCTTGTGATAATTTAATAATTTCTCCCTTATAGTACCCTTTATGATCCAATAAGTTGCACATGATTTAGCATGCCAGAATAGCATGCTGTGTGTCAGCATGAGAAGAATAGAAGAATATTTAGAAATTATTGATAGAATACTTTTTAAAAACATAAGATAAGGAAGTATCCTGCTCAAATTTGAGAATAAACACAGATTGGTTGAATATCAGTATAAACCAAACACTTAGGAAATATTTCTAAATAAAGTGAGTGTATGGCATTTTTATATTTACAAGTAAATGAGGTGTCATTTCTGGCCTGAATCCACATCGTATGTATTTTATAATTTTTTTCAAGAACAATAACATTTCTGATGGGTGAAGAATTTTGACAGCTATTAAAATGAACAACCCTATTGATTTTTTTTCCCTGAATATAATAAAAAGAAAGAGATAAGTCTTAGCTTTAGGAAGGGAGTAATATATGGGTTATTGGCTAAATATGTTATACTACAAACAAATTTAATTTTACAGTATTTAAGAAAGTATAATCACAAAAACATTCTGTCTAAACATAAACCCGTGGCTGCTTTTTAATAATTTCTGGCTTAGAAAATCCCACTGAGGTATTTGCATCACTAAAAGAATACTTACTGTGTATGTGCGCTTAGGTTAAGATACTCATTGGAATTATACTTTAGAGAATCGTGATACAAATAAAAGCTAAAATAAATATATAGATAAAAAATACATTTTTAAAACTATGAATGCTGATGATATTGAAAAAATAAGGATTAAAAATTTTATCAAAATTTGTTAAGCATCTATTTACTTCTAAAATTGTTGTTTCCAGAAGAAAAGTTAACAGAAATTTAAGAGAAATTTAATACAAATGATCAAATCTGAATTTGTAAAGATAATTGTCACTGTACCAGTTTCCTTAATAGTAGTATCCACCCCTAGAGTTTTCCTGTTTCCTTCCAAAATTGTTCTAGCAAGGGCAATTATTTGGTTGTGCAGTTCAAACAATATGAACTTACTTTTCACTAAGCTTTGATAATTGAGCTGTAAATTGTCAGCAATAAAACAATTCATATAAAGTTTGTAAAAAAACTAGTAGCTTCTTTTACTAAATGATCATATCATCTAAATAATGTTCTCTGTAAAAGGTGGGTTAAAAACATACATAATATTGGGGCAAGATTTAAAGAAATTGAACCAGTTAGTACAATATGACACTTAAAAATTGATTCATATAACTAAACATTAGTCATCATACACACGTACCCCTCTCAAGGCCATCTTTTCCATCGCCCTGAAATATGTTGGAGTTTACTTACATATTTCCTGTGTGTTCTGCTTATTGGCTGAGACGTTTTAGATGTGAGACTTGCAGCTTTATCATTTTTTGGTATGAAAAATTTTGGATTGCTTTAACTCTTCTACCTGCTTTTGTTTTAAATGTAATTTATTTCCTATACTCTAATCTCTTATTTTATTGGTACCAAGTGATGTTTTACTTAGCATTGAGGATGAACAAGGTGTCCTCTCCATCTAATTTGACATAGATTGAGACTAATTTGAATTTGCCACCAGTTCTGTTGACTTCCAATGTATCCCTTTTGGGAAAGAATCATCATATTGCTATTTTTATGTTTGCTGTTTCTTAACTTTAATTCTAGCCACCATCTTCTTTTTTTATATCATAACTTTATTAGCAATAGATTTAATTAAATTCTCTTCAGTTTATAATTTTGCATTTTATCAGCATAAACCATATTGTGTAAGGCCTTTCTCCTATATCCCTTTGAAATTTTCAAACATGATAAATAAGTAAAATTAAGAACATTAATTTAATTCAAAATAAGTTAATTTGAATTAATTTAATTTAATTTTAATTCCGGAGAACACTAATATATTCTCTTGTTTTCTGGTGAATCACCATTATTTATGCTATTATGTATCAAAGTTTACTATATATAAAATAAATATGCATTTTTATTTATATTAAGGATGAAAAGGATGATATGAAAAAAAATTAGATGAAAATACCGATGATAAACATACAACAAATTAAATGTTCCAAATAAAGTAAGACAGCTTCTCAACAGAAAGTGAATGATGTATCACAGAAGAATGAGGACTTAAAAAATCTTTTTAAGGCTTTCTTTGGGTAATTAACTGGATTACTTAAGAAAAGTTCAGTTTATATATGATAGAGTTAATGATACCCATTTTGAAATCATGCAAAGTGAGATTAGAGGAGAAAATAAATTGTAAATAAAGAAACACAACCAAAATGTGGGAACTGAAGATATATGCTAAAGATACGGAAGGATTGAAACTGAAGTCTTATTAATTACTATGTGAGAAAACATTAAAAGGGCAGGAAAAAACCCCCACCATTTATGGGAAAAGTAGTGACCATCCTTAAAAAAGAAAAAGAGATAAAAAAGACGATCCTGGTAATTATAGACCAGTCAGCTTAGCTTTGATACCCGGGCAGATACTAGAGCAAATCATCAAACAATCAATTTACAATCATCTAGAAGAGCAAAAGTTAGTAGGTAGCAACCAACATGGTTTTGTGAAGAGCAAATTGTGCCAGGCCAATTTAATTTCCTTCTATGATAGAGTGACAGGCCATGTAGATAAGGGCAAAGTAATAGATGTAATCTATCCAGACTTCAGTAACGCTTTTGATTCCTCTCCACATGACATTCTCATCAACAAGCACAGAAGATACGGTCTGGGCCATACTTTGGTTAGTTGAGTGCACAGTTGTCTGTGGTTTCATGCTCCATGATTGATTATCAGCTACAAGTCATCATCCATAGGGGTCCTGTGCATTGGCATATGAGCAGGTTGGTATTATTAATAAGACCAGTTGTGTTTCCTTTGATGAAGATGGAATCAGGCTGGCATAGAGGCACACTAAGCCAAATCCCTTTTATACCAAAAGGAGAGAGCCCAAGTTCAGCAGCATCTTGTATCTTATGGGCGCATCTAAAAGGTGACAGTCAAGTGAATGAAGAACAGGCAAAGCTATCGGTGTTACTCATCATTATTCAATCATAACTGTTGTTCCAAGGTGCGTACGTGGTACCTAGTCACTGTTAGTATTCTGATAGGCTCCCTGGGAATAAATTATCTTCTTAAACTCCACAGAAACCATCCTCAACGAGAGTAACTAGAAGAGAGTAAAAGAAAGCTTTTATATTAAGCAGGAAAGAATGTTGGTATATAATGACCCAGAAATAACAGTATGAAGCACCTTTATCCTGACCTAGATCATAGATTTGAGAACATTTAGTTTACGGATCATATGATGGCAAGCAATAAAAAAAAAAATTGTTAATAACTTTGTAGATAAGAAAAAATTTCCAAACAATTTTGATATTTTGGGAAAATAGTCTATGGAAAAAAACAAGATAAAGGTCATGGGAATGAAACAGATAAAAGATAGGAAAAAGACTGCCTGGCTCTTCACATTGGGAACAGGCTCCAAAATATCAGTGAGTGATTCTTAGAGATCAGTGAGCGGGGTCATGTGATAATATTATTAATGAATTAACAAGAGAGTGCCATGAAACATTCTCAGACTTTATTTGTAGAGTGGAAGTATTAAAAATGAAAATTTATTAGCACACATTTCCACTGAACAGTGACAAGCACTCTTTAAGGCAAGTATAACTTATCTGCATTTCATAATGCCTCGTTTAAAGCTCTTTTGAGTAGAAAAGGTATGTAGTAGAGGAGGGAAACATATTTTTATCAGAACCCACATTAATAATGACCTAGAAAACAATGGCTTTTAAGTGATTCAATGGTTAACCTGATTCCTTCGTTCACAGCAGATGCATTTTGAGGCTTATTATGCATTACAATTTCTGCTGGGTATTTATCCGGTTTTGTGGCACCATTTGGACCCTGTGATTTTGTGAATAACATTCCCCTGCCAATAGTTGATTGCAGCTGCCCTTACTTTAAAAACGTTTGTATTCTGTGGATTCTCAAGAAATAACCAGCAGGGCTTTCTTAGAGATAACTCCCCTAGGATTAAATCCAAGGGAGTGGTTCTTAAACATTTTTCTTCCCCAACTCCCTGAGAGTTCCTGCCAGGAGCACTGCCCATTTCATCCCTCTTAATTGCATACAGGAAGACAGAAGAGGATATTATCATCTCGTCTTTATTTAGTCTAGGGGAACACAAGATTGCTCAGTGAATATGGTCAACTGAGAGTTCGTTGATAAGCAGTGGCAAGAACAGAAGAGGAATGGAAGAAGTTTTGAGACAGACAAATACTGCCCTTGCTGTTAACAAGCATGACAAACTTTGGCTCCATTTTCCTCACATAATTGGGAATTTCCTAGTGATGTGTGGAAAAATTGCATGTCCTAAATTTAAGAAACTCTTCAAAGAGAAATCCCAGGGACGATGGCATCACAACCTCAAGAGCCTTTTGCAATGGGATGTCATTAACCAAAGCAGGGCCATAGTACTTTTTTATTTGACCCAAGTGATATGTTTTCGGTTCTTGGCCCTAAAAAGATTATAAATTAAACAGATGTGGATATAACATGGAGAAATAAGGGATGTTGTGACAATACAAAGTTAGTGACTTTTTCAAGATCGGTGTATGGATTTATGTGCTAAATGTAGGGTATATATGGCCACCTCGATCTAACGTCGTATTATCATGATTTCTAATGAAAAATAGATGTTTCTCGTGGTAACATTAACATACCTGGTCGAATCCTTATCTTTGTTAAATTGGGTTCCTAGAGAAGAGAGAGATCAATTTATAGTATCTAATTATATTTTTCATAAATTAATGTCAGCATAATATTTTCTTATGGCAAATTGATTTAAAAATTCAGAAAGGAAAAAAAAAGAATGAATGCTACCAATGATTGCTTTGAAATACACGTGTGACTGTGTGAGGATATCAGCCTAATTTGTATGTATGAAGGGGCAGCTGATGTTATGGTACACAGGAAGCGCACAGTCTTGGAATCACACAGACCTGGATGTGAATCTTGATTCTTGACCATTACTTAAGCTTTCTGAGCCTTAAGTTTTTTAACTGCAAAATGAATTGTAGCTGTTTTGCAAAACTGCTGTGAAAATGAAAAGATGTAACATGTTTGAGAGAAAACAGCCCTCTCCTAAAGCCCACACAGAGTAGGTCCTCTATAAATGGTTACATAGTTGTTTTGTTACTATGAAAAGTGCCAGCCCACAGAACTTTTGAAGAAATGCAGGTTTCAGTCTGATTGATTTGAGTCTGGCGAAACACACAGACAGCCAGCACATACTGGAATGTTGAAGCCATTTGGTTAGTTTTCCATTTATTTACTCATAGATAGATACATAGTATTTGTCAGGGCCCCTGGGTGGCTCAGTTGGTTAAGCATCCGACTTTGGCCAGGTCATGATACCATGGTTTGTGAGTTCGAGTCTTGTGTCGGGCTCTGTGCTGGGCTCTGTGCTGGGCTCTGTGCTAACAACTTGCAGCCTAGAGCCTGCTTCAGATTCTGTGTCTCCCTCTTTCTCTGCCCCTCCCCCACCCGTGCTTGCTCTCTCTCTCTCTCTCTCTCTCTCTCTCTCTCTCTCTCTTTCTCTCTCTCAAAAATGAATAAACATTAAATTTTTTTTTAAACAAAAGCAAAATAGTATTTGTCATAGAAGATGACTTACAGGGGAAAATGGTCCCAAACACAGTAAATACATATTAAATGATGTCTAAAACATACTTTTTTTTTTTTTTTTTTCTGATGACATTCCAGTGAAGTCCGTAAAATCCAAATATAGTATTTGGGTTTTGCTATTTTTTGAATTGATCAAATGCTACTTTGTTTCATTTAGTAAGAAAGATTCTACAGTTCTGTAACACCTCAAATATTATTACTACTCCTTTAAGAAAATTGGTAATGGTGAAAGTAATGATTAATCAGTGGTAATCAGTGAGATATATATAGCCAATTTACACACAAAAGATGATAAAATGTACCATAAATCTATTTTATGTCCATTGTATTAAGAAATTTTAAAGTTTCAAATTCCAATAAAGCACAATATGACATAACACGCATTAAGAATATTTTAGCCTGTGTTTGACAAAAATATTTTATGGAAGAAGAACATATTGTAACTCTTTTTCTTAACTGAATGATATATATATTTTTTAAAACAGGAATAAATCTGTTTCCAAATCATACACAATGAGGAAGCAAAAAATAATAATAGTAAGTGCTTTGCCCAAAGTCAAGTGTAAAGAGGCACTGTAAATATCATGAATAAATGTCACCTCCTCACAGCATTAATAAATGGGGAAATAAAGCATGTCTCTTATCTTTTTTGGCATAATTTAAGATAGTTTATTATTTTGGAGCAGCAGCAGTGAGCACTTGTTAGATATCATCATTTGGTCACAGATTTGTAAATATATCAATTCTGTGCTGAGAGCAGGATTATCCTCAACCTACTCCACTGAAAATAATTACAGACATATTCATAACTGTTTTGAACATGCGACTTCCATGGGGTTTTCATCGGTATTCACATACACAGTTTATTAAAAATTTTTTTAACGTTTATTTATTTTTGAGACAGAGACAGAGCATGAATGGGGGAGAGTCAGAGAGAGAGGGAGACACAGAATCTGAAACAGGCTCCAGGCTCTGAGCTGTCAGCACAGAGCCCGATGCGGGGCTTGAACTCACAGACCGCGAGATCATGACCTGAGGTGAAGTCGGACGCTTAACCAACTGAGCCACCCAGGCACCCCCAGAGTTTACTATTAGAGTTACTGTCCAAGTGTTTTATAACATGTGACTCTAAATTTTCTGCATTTTGAGGTAAAATCTTATAATTCAGGTTAAAAAAAACTATACTATTTAAAAAGGAAACTACTTTATATTTTAAACTTTTTCTTTTGCAGCTCCTGAACCTCTCTTGAAGATGTTGCCTTGAGAATATTTTGTTCTGTTGTCTAATGGTGTCAGGATAGAAACTTGATTGAGAAATACCATTAAATAAAATTGCATGCATTGTATATTACTACTTATAAGTAATTTTAAATAATTCCATATGGATAGTAGAGAAAATACAAACATGTAAATTAGTAGGGTTGAAGTAGATCCCTTGAAGAGGTATGATAAGAGATAATTTTAGAAAGGTAGAGAGAAATGAAAGCAGAGGGGTCCATGTAAGCCAGACCAAGACCAAGTTTAAAATTCATTCAAACATTTTGCTGTTAGTATTAATAAGATGATTCTATACTTTTTAACCCAAAGAGCTCCTGAATAGAGTTACCTAAGAGAAAATCGTATCTATTCGCATTAGTCTATACCACATACTCATATCTTAGAATGTGTCATACATGTCTCTGAAATGCCACAGACCACATGAATCTTGACTCTAAGTGATCTTGGACCTAGAGTGAATGCCTGTCTCTTATCATCAGACCACTTGAGGACTTCTCATGAGTCCCTTAATCCAAAGATGAGAAAATTAGGTAACCAGTTGTTACATATTAGGAAGGACCTTGAGGTTTGGCTGTAAGTTCAGACTTTGTATTTAACCAACTGAATAATTTTGGGCAAGTCGTTTAATCCAGTTGATCCTTAATTTGTTCATCATAATTTTTTGGTAATGTTGCCTATCTCAAGGTATTGCTCTTAAAGTTCAAATGTCAATTATAGAGATATCTTTATTTCATTATCATTTTTTTTTCAGTGGGGTGTTAAAAATAAAGGAGATCATTATGTAAGAATGGGAAATGTAAAGTCAATATTGTAAAGTATTGTAAAGTCAAATATGTAAAGTCAATATTGAGGTGAAAATAAACCATTTATGAAGCTTTTTCTATATAAAAAAAGTTCAAATGTCAAAATATAAGTGATGGCACAGTGTAAACTACAAGGGTAATACAAATATACTGGGCCATTAGGCACAAGAAAATAGTTTCATTAGAATACAGAATAAAGTGAGTAGTGCCCTAAAAGAATTGTACTCAGTTTCATTCTCAGTAACGGCCCAGTCAATAACATGAGTCTCTTGTCTGGTTCTGGGGAGAAAGTTGACAACTGACTGAAAGCGAACACAGTAACCCCACCCACCCCTCTCTTCCCCGCCACTTTATAACTGAATTTCAGAATGCATTCTTGAGAGTAAATGAAGCTGAGGAGTAGTAGGTTGGGTAGATTGCAGTGTCTCTTCCCTGGTGGAAAATGAAAGATTGGAAACAATGTATACATAAAATTTATTGGAGAAGAAAAAGTTCCTTGTCAAGGAAGGAAAAGGGGCGGGGAGAGGTTCCAGCTGCCAAGGAATGGAAAGGTCTTCCCTGAGAAGCTGCAGAATTCCAGATGCTTCCAAGAAAATCTGACACCTACCTCATATTATAGTTTAACCATTAATCATGAAGCATTTTGAGAGAGAGTCCAGTTGCTCTTGGAGAATACCTCACTGGTTACAGCGGCAAAATCCCATCTGATAACATGAGAGTCCTTTTGGCGGCCGCTAGAGCACCCAGTGCCACCAGTAACACAGTTTCCTGGCTGTGTCACTAATTCCTGTTGGAAACTTATCAGCTTCTGTCTCTGGCAGCAGAATCCTGACTGATAAGAGAAGAGGCTCATCGGCTGGTAGCAGACCCCCAGCCCCCCACCCCCAGTTTATCAGTTTCTGACCAGTTCATAAATCAGTCTCTGGGATTTTTTTTTTTTTTTTTGGTTTGTTTTTATCAAAATGTATTTCTCTCATTGTAGCAGTTAATACTTTAATAGGAGACTTAACCGGGGACATTAGAAAGTTAGTTAGAGACATCTTGCAGGCGCCTCCTCCCTTGTCAGTGACAAGGTAAGGTAATCCTATACACAGGCTGCTATTGTGAGCTGAGAAACTGGCCTCCTTCGCTGCCAGAGACCAGATGCACCTCTCTCTATCCTAATCTGTAAACGACTTAAAGGAGCCTTATCTCGGGGCTCTTCGGCTTCATTTCATGCTTGATTTACTTTAATTTGTCTGATAGGGCACAAGGATTTGGAGACGGCCCATCTTTCTGCAGAAAACGTTCAGATTTTTTTTTTTTTTCTTCCCTGGCATTGTTGTGCTGGGATTTGGGATTTTTTTTTTTTTTGAAAAAATTTTTTTTAAATGGGGAAGAAATCTTGCTCCAGTGCAGCAAGCTGCTTGAGTGTGTTTAGATTTAAGCTATCCCGGCAGAAAATAGTTTGTGGAGTGGTGTGATTGTGTGATGGGCCCCATTTACATTGAAATCACATTATGCGATATATCAGGATTCCTGAAGGGAGCGGTGCAGTAGAGCGCTGGGCCCACAAGACACTTTGAAAGGCCTATATATAGCGGCAACAATTGATAGGAGATCTTACAGGAGACTTTATAAATATGTAAATAGGCGTTATCTGATTGGGTTCTGTGGCTACACATCTGTACCTCAAAGGAAGCAGAGCTGAGAGAACTACCAGGAAAACCGTAGTTTGCATTCTAAGTGAGTCTGAGAAATAGAAATGTTTCCTGGGTTGACAGCAGGTCAGGGTGGAGGCACTTTGCATACCTACGAGGGGATGCTTCTGTGCCACGGAAGGGATCCCTTCTTTCTCCCCGAAGGGGAGACTCTCCCCTCACAGTTTTCATTTGTTTTATAACAGTGCTCAGATCGGTAGCTGTTGACCTCTCACCCTTCTTGTTATCTCTTTAAATTGTTCACGCGATATGGGGGCCAGGGGGAATTGCTCTTACGTTTTTTGCATTTTAAAAAATGTACTCGCAGTGACCCAAGGGAAAGAAAATAAAGTCTTTGGTACATTGATCCCTTGATTAGTTATTTCCTAAATGGAAATGGAAATACTATTAAAGCAGTAATAATGTTCCATCTTAATAGTTGAAGAATCAATAAATGGCTCTCATGTGCTTCATTAAGGATCTTAATGAAGCCATTTTTGATGGCTGAACTTTACATTATCCTTCTTTCCCTTCTTTTCTGTTTCTTTTTTTTTTTTTTTAAACTGGGAGTCATTTAAGGAAGGGGAGTAGTAGACATAAAGTGTTTTACAGGCTTTCTTGATATTAATATAGTTGCCGCTGCTAAAATAAAATTAATGGTAATTTGGGGGGCAAATTCTTATGCAGAAGATAAAACACGAGGATTTACTTTCCATGCAGGACATTTTGTTTTCAGTAGACCTGTTCAATCAGTAGCACGTTCATACAGTTAGCAGATATGTGCCTGGGCTATCCTGTGTTCTTGTATTCTGTAGTCATCTGGTGCATGGTCTGTGCATATTACAGTGATCTGACATGCCTCTGTCGTGTCCCAAAGCAATCGCTGAGATTAACCAGTCTTAGTTCAACTTCCTCAGCTTTCTCCACCACTTAATACTGTGCTGTTGTTACCCTTTATGTAATCTTATCCCTCTCTTTCCTTTGCCAGATAGGGAGCTATGACTGCAGCCTTCTGTGTCTCAACAGGTGGCCTTAGAGACTGTTGGAGACACAAGTCACCTCCCTTCCCTATGAGGTCTAAGTATAACATAATTTTGAACAATTTACTTTCAAAAATCCAATGGAAACAAAAACATCTTTATTGTTGGGGAACACTGCTTGTGTCTGGGTTAATTGGGCTATTTAGGCAGATCAGGGCAGAGGACTGCATTTTTTTTTTTTTTTTTTTTTAGTTTCCAAGATATTGCTTCACTTTGGAATCTTATTTTGTAGATGATTCACTATAATGAGATGGTGGCAAACACTATTCAGTCAGGAAATATAGTGATTGATTACATGAAAACATGCACAAGATACTTTATCTCTCCTATTCCTCATCTTTGTCAATCCCCACTTCTCAGCGAGGTCTCTCTAGGTACAATGACATCTTTAAGGTGTTTGGAATACTTTTTAATTTTTTTGTGGAGAGGTTGCAAAACAACTCCAACAAGAATGTATTGATTATTCAAGTTCAGAGTCGCTCAAAGCACCCCTTCCAATAACAGTATGACAGTAGTCAACTTGCCAATTAGGAAGAACTGGATTACAGATTCAGGCACCAGAGTGAGATTATGGGGAGCTGCGTGTACCCCCTGAAGCCTTACAAATGCCCATCCCTTCCTGCTCCTTAAGCAGGTCTCCAAGGAGGGAAGATTTAGAAGGTCTCAAAATATGTTCACTGCCTGAGAAATTTTACCTTTATCTTACAGATTTGCATACTGGCTTCTGAGTGCTTGGCTATCTGTGGTCAGTCTATCAGTGGTTGCCTGGCATTTAAGACAGCTGGGCTGCCGACAGTACAGGCCCCCTTGGTGCAAGCCTGCCTGCAGCAGTCAGAAATGCTCAGTCCCTGGGCCAGCTGCTAAATCTGCTTGCAGAGCAAGGAGGTGGGGGTTGGGCTTCAGAACGGGTGGGTTCCGGCCAAATTGGCATGAAAGGAGCTTCTGTAGTGCTACTGTCTACCTCTGCACTGACAGCCCCTCATCCTTCAGCAGCATCCACTACATGACCTTCTCACTCTGCCAGACTAGAACTGCCCATCTTTCTTTCCCTGTCTCATCCATCAACAGATCTCTTCCTAGGAAGATTCTAATAAGCCAGTCCGCACTAAGAGGTAAATAGCTGGTGAAGTTGCTATCTCTTTCAGGCCTATTTGCATTTCAGCAGATATCAAAATGAAATGACAATAGCAGAGAAGTGGGCAAGTGTTTCTCAGTTTTCCACCTGGCTGGTGGTGATTGCCAGACCCAACCCAGTGATGGCAGTGATTGTCAGGAATCTCTGCTTTATTCCGCCTCTAGGGAACTCTCTTAAGTGGGCAAGTGTATTCAACTTAGATGCCTTTTGAAATCTTCATTCTGTTGCTCTGCTATCAACTTCTTTGGAATTTTAGTGGACAAATTATTTTAGTGGGTAAGAGTCGAGTACCAAAAGGTCAAATAAGCCAATCCAAGCTAATATTTCTTTTTAAAGGAGAAAGCTGTTTCTTTTAAGGTCACAAAATTATATCCTGAATCATTAGCAGCTGCCGCTGTGTACTGTTCATTGCAGGAATCACTCGGTCAGTGCAGACCAAACCAGTAATCCAGAGCAAGCAAACCGATTATAGTGGCACTCGAGAATGAACTTTGTGTGCAAAGACCGTAAATGTGCATTCTTCACATTACCTTGAAATATCGAGAGTCCTATATATATCAGGCTAATACGGGATATTTCGGAAAATAATAACGTTCACATATCTAATATTTGAAGATCATGGGTGTTGCAAGCAGACGGTCATGGGTTCAAATTTCAAATTTGACCTTTTAAGCTGGTTGATCCTGGGGCTCAATTTCCTCTTCTATAAAATGGGAATTAAGAATAAGTACCCAACTGATTCATTTTTAGGAAGAGATGCGCTATTGCTTTGCAAAACATTAAGCACCATGCATGGCACATGGAAAACATTCTATGAATAATGGATATAGTAGTAATGAAAAAAAATCAGCTTTTGCATTTTATGTCACTAGGTATTCATTTATACATAAAATCAATAGCCAATCACATATTGTAAATTCCTCCTTTAGTCTGGCTTTTAAGTGATCTTCGACAACTGGTGGGACTCCAGAGGGTTTTTTTTTTAATGTTAAACAGTTTATATGTTTCAAGAAGAATGGCAGAAAGAAAAAATACACCCTTGTATTTTTAAATGATTTAATGCATGATTAACTTTATAAATGTCAGGAGTATATTTTTGCTTTTCTATAAATTAATTGGCCAAATAGCCATATCTTTGACATAAGGCAGTAAAGCTGAAAGAGGAAAGTGTTATTTATTCCAAAGTGGCAGTGGTTTGCTCTTACATTAAGAATTTTAATAGGGAAGACAGTATTTGGAGATTTCTATGTCAGCCCACATATCATGCCAAAAGTACATATATATGTGTGTGTGTATGTGTTTATGCATGTTTTATATATATATATATATATATATATATATATATATATATATATAACTTTTTAAATATAGAAAAAGCTTCAGTTTCCCTGTTAAATCATGGCTTTGTGAATCTCCACAAGATTGCTATTATCCTAGTTTGTTTAAAGTGTTAGCTCTGTATGATCAATGATTTTATTTTAAAGTCTACTTTCACCAGAAGTGAGTTTCAGCAGGCTGGTTAGCTTTTGTGTTTTCTGTGGTGGAAGGGAGAGGTTAACATGTAAAATAGCTGGTAAATAAGAAAGAGGCCCTTCTGGCAATAGACAGAAGCATCTGAGTCAGAATTGCTAAATTACTTTTTTCTTCAGATTGGACATAATTTTCTATCTTAGATATTTCTCAAGGCCCTTTATGAATTCCAGCTTCTGTCTTTTCTTATATTTATGGTTTCACTAAAATCCTCAGGTAGCGAAATACCTGCACTCATGAATCATTTGCAGATAATAGTGGTTCAGACACTCTCTGTCCAAATTGATAATGGGTATCTGATCCAAAGCGATGCCTATTTTTTAAGGTCTATATAAGGAGTTCATGGGGGAAAAATCCCTTTCTCTCTGATCTCATGTTTATTATCACGCTCAATAGTTAGTATCCTAAATGTAGAAATGTAGAATAAGGCAAACTAGAAATCGAACTCCATTGTTTGAATCTCTAAATTACTTTATAAAATGCATATCTATTCTGGGCAGAATCCCTGTATACTTTGTGCTCTTAGCGCTCCTATGAATAACTGAGGTTATATGTACACTCTTCCTTGTGTCCGTATCCTTCTCCAAGTATGTGAATTAATATTTATGAAATTGTATCTTTTAGAAGTTATATTTTCACTTATGAAGGATTTCATATATGCTTTACAAAAAGTATTGACTTTATTTATAATATTTAGTAGAGTTTTAAATGAGCTAATATTCCATTTCAGTAGGGTAAATAAGTAAATCGACTTATTTGAAATATTTTCTGAAAGTAGAATAGGCGATGTTGCTTTAGTCACTAGCTCTCAATCTATAGTATGCCTAAGAGTCACCTTGGGAACTAGTGACAAATGTAGATTTCTGGATCAGACCCACAACTCGTTGGAACACGTGGGTCTGGAGTAAGGATTTTAGGTAGAGAGATAGTTGAAAGCCAGATGGTTGTAATGCTGATGGCACTTAGAGAAACACTACTGCCTTAAAAGGCACCACTTACTTTCTGATAGAGATTGTAAGCTGATGAATTACATACAGTTTCTGACTTACATCTGTAGCCCACATGTACCTCGTATCAATCCCATCTGCAGCCCCACTAAGTGGATGCCTGGAGTCTACTGGGACTGCGTGGGCAGCAAGAGGTCCTCACAGTCTCAGGTCTTCTCTCCAGCTCCCCTGGCTGTTGTGGGAGGTCTCACTGTGCACAATACGTTGCTTTCGCCTTGCCATGCTACATGTTGTCCTGGTAGCCGGGAGCATGCTCTCTGTTCCCTCTTTTCTGAGCCCCAGCGCCACACTCGCCTCCCCCTGCAAAGCTTCTCCCGACCTTCTTAAGGGTCTCTGTCTTCGGGGCTGTCATCCGACGTGTGTTCTTCTCTGCAGGGTTTGTCCCCGTTGCAGTTTAGGTCTGTCATAGGATTATTTGATTATTGCTTGTCTTTCTCCCTAGACTCAAAGCTCAGTAAGACACAGACTGTGCCTCACTTTTTGTTTGTTTCTGGTTCTGTCTGCAAAGCTTAATGTGGGGCCTGCACATAGTAGGCTCGTGGCCAATATTTATATGAATAAATACATTGAAGTTAACCATCATCTCACTCTCTGTTAAAGATATGCAAAAAAAGTAAGTTTGTGTATTAAGTTACTGATATGTTGATGTGAATGAATGAAGGGCCGAGGTTAATGTTAGCAGCCTCAGTGACTCTGGAAACTGGGGAGCCCTGGAGGTAAGGACAGAGGGGAGAGACTGCCCTAATCAGTGTCCCTAGAACGGTGGGAAAAGTTTCAAAACCATTGAACTGTCACTGCCAAATATACTTAAATATTTACTGATTTTAAATAGGAAGACATGCTGCTAAGCTAAAAAGTGTTAACAAATTCAATTTTTTTCTCCTGCAAATCTTGCTGGTGGTATTGGAAGTGCTTAACACCGATGCTACTTTGTATCTTCTCTTGGGAAGGATAAGAGGTTAGGGGTAAGTAGGAGGAGCGTGTGTTTATTGTGTGCTGTGGACCAGGCGCTGTGCTGATACTTTGCATGCGATTCCCCATTTGATCTTTACAACTGCCCTACGAGCAGTCAGGAGTAAGATCAAGAGCCCCAAGGAACACCCATCCATTCAAAATCATACCATGTTTTTTAAGCCAATATTTTGTTTTGTTTTAGATTCCTGGGCTAAGATCCTCAGCCCCTACCCTTGCACTCTTGTCTTATTTAGAAAATCCTTTTTAATAAATAGCAAAGCCTAATATGAATTGCATAGAGAAAGGATTGGTTCGCGTAACTGAAAATGCCAAAGAATCACGATGCCTTCAGAGTTGCAGGCTCTGGTTCTTTGCCAGGCTCCTGTTCCTGCCCTATTTTGGGTTTCAGCTTCTTCCCTAGGTTAGTTTTCCTCCTGAGAGGATAGAACTACACAGCCCAGAGCTAACAAGCTCTCGTGTCTAGGCATTTTTTCTAAAGGTCTTGCTGTTGGCTCTGATTGCTTTGGCTTAAATTGCATGTCTACTTCTTGAGCCAGTCATTGCAGAAGAGAGAATGGAATGAATTGTCCTAGTTCATGTACCATGTGTTACCCTTCTTGAGATAGAAGGGAACTGGTTTTTCTTAAGCCACATAGAAATTATGGGGAAAGGGAAAGTGATGGATTCTGGAAAGGCAACCAAAGCAATAACTGATCTCTTCTTGAAAAGTGCTTAATGCGGGGCGCCTGGGTGGCGCAGTCGGTTAAGCGTCCGACTTCAGCCAGGTCACGATCTCGCGGTCCGTGAGTTCGAGCCCCGCGTCAGGCTCTGGGCTGATGGCTCGGAGCCTGGAGCCTGTTTCCGATTCTGTGTCTCCCTCTCTCTCTGCCCCTCCCCCGTTCATGCTCTGTCTCTCTCTGTCCCAAAAATAAATAAAAAAACGTTGAAAAAAAAAATTTAAAAAAAAAAAAAGAAAAGTGCTTAATGAGTGAGAACATAAGCAGTGGTGGTGTGGGATAAATATATTTGGAGACTGTTAATATTTGAAAATGATGTTTGTATCTGGGTATACTTTTAGATAACCTTAAATAATGGTAGTTTTTAAAAAACACTTGTTTTTTATATTCAAGAAGCACGGTCTGTTATCAGTTGAGATTGGGCAGCATTTAGAGAAAATACGTTTCTGATGGCTCAGGCTGTCCTTGACGTGGCCATATGTTTGAATATTTATAATGATAAAATGAATATTTTATGGCACATGGAATAGTGCTGTTATACTAATTTTTCTCTTTTCTCTCCTTTGACAATAATTTTTGCTGCTCTGTATGTTTAATATAGTTATTATACCATTGATAGAAATAATAGTAAACATCTGTATAAAGTTGACTGTTCCCAGCAGTGTTCCCAACCATTAACTGTTATCCTCACCGCAATCCCACGAAATAAATGCAATTATCCCCACTTTCTACGAAAAGAAACTGAGGCCCCAGGATTAGTAGGCAGTGATATAGGAATGTAAATGCATGCCTTCTGCTTCTAGAGCTCTTGCTCTATAACCTCTGGCATACTCCCGGTCTGAGGTTATACAAATAAAGAGAATCAACTCATTGAATAATATTACTTGTTGGGATTTTTCCTGTTGGTTTTTAGAACAAGTTTTATGGGGCCACACACTACACCTCAGTAATTTATTTCAGAACAAAGAATGTGGAGTAGAATCACATCAGGTTAAGCATGTTTTGATATTTGCACTAATCAAAGTAGGCTTATGGGGCATTTGGGTGGCTCAGTCACTTAAGCGTCTGACTCTTGATTTCAGCTCAGGTTATGATCTCACAGTTGGTGAGATCAAGCCCTGTGTGGGCTCTGCACTGACAGCAGGGGGGCCTGTTTGGGATTCTCTCTATCCCTCACTCTGTTAGTCCCCTGTTTGCGCACTAGCTTCCAACCTCTCTCTCTCTCCTCTCTCTCTCCTCTCTCTCTCTCTCTCTCTCTCTCTCTCTCTCTCTCTCTCTCTCTCTCTCGTGTTCTCAAAATAAATAAATAAACTTAAAACAATTAAACAAAAAGCAAACTAGGCCTATAAAACTAAATCAGATTACCATTATCAAGGATAGCAATTTTGGAGTCGTAAGAAGCAAAATGTTTTCATTGAGACCATTGGTTTCAGAATTTCAAAGAATTCAGAATGAATTCTTTGGCAAGAGGGGTCCTGATTGAGTAGTGTTAAGTATAATCAGGATGCACTTTGTTATTCTGAAAAGTAATTCTCCTTGACAACTTGATGATATAAACAAAAAACAGTCCTTCTTTATGATCATGATCGTTGTTTATCCTTCTTTTGGAATTAGCCAATATTTACTCTATTACCATAACACGGATAATAACAAAATAATTGATGAGATCTTCTTCCCTGAAAATTTTGGGACCAAGTTGATTTCATCTCAGTTAATTTAGTCAGAAGCACTCTGAGTATCGATAACATCTTTGTCATCTCATAGACACCTCTTTTGTAACCATCCAAGAATTTGGAAAAATAAATGCCGTCTTTGAAGAGGGGCAGACCACAATTGTAACTGATATATTCATCTATTTGTCACCCTTTCCATCTGTGTTTACAAGCCGTGCCTACACACCTGTGAATCATCAGCATGTTCGTGCAGGAGCCTCTGCTGCAATTTCCTTGTGCTTGCTGTGTCTATTAACATAGATACAATTATACTCCATCTTTTTAGCTCAGATGGATAGCAATTCCTCTTTCATGGTACAGTTTATTTATTCAAATTAAAGTTTAATTTCACTTGTAGATTTGATAAAACGCTTACTGTCTGTTGATTTAGTCTCTTCAAATGTCCAAACATTTTTATAGTTTTACACATCTCTCATGCATGAAAAATTGAGAATGTGTGTGTTGATTTGCTGGAAATGAGTCATGCTCTGAAATCATGCAGATTCCTTTGTGTTATTACAACCACACAAGTGCTACAAGCAGAAAAGAAAAATAGGTGAAGTTTGGCCTGAAAGGAGGTGTTTTCAGCGGCAACAAGCTCTTTGAAATGTAATTGTTGGGCAAGAAAAGCCTAGTTGAACATTGCATACATTTACAAACTATGTGAGAAACTATGTGCGAGCCGGTGGGGCATCCCCTAAACCACTTTTTATTTCTACAGTTTGCAATGGATGCTGGTTTGTTTTGCAACAAAAATAGATCACAATTTTTGGGGCGCCTAGGTGGCCCAGTCGGTTAAGCATCCGACTTTGGCTTAGGTCATGATTCGTGAGTTTTAGGTCACAGTGCGTGGGTTTGAGCCTCGGGCTCTGTGCTGACGGCTCACAGCCTGGAGCCTGCTTTGGATTCCGTGTCTCCCTCTCTCTCTGTTCCTCTCCCATTCATGCTCTGTCTCTCTCTGTCAAAAATAAATCAACGTGAATTAAAAAAAGATAGATCACAATTTTAAGTCATAGATTACTTTGTGATATACCTGTTGAAAATTATGCAGACATTTAAAAACACTAAGGAACAGTAGTGAATGGACAACCAAGTATTTTGCTATTTGTTAGTTAAGGACAACTTGGCTTTAGGATTTGGAGACGAGAATAATAATAAATATAGCTAACATTTATAAGTGATGTCTATGTATGACACACCATTCTACAAAGCATATGTAAATGGCAAAAATGAATAAATCATTTAATCATCTCAACAACCTCGTGGGGTAGGTGCAATTATCAATTCCATTGTATAAATGCAAAAAATTGAGGTCCAACAAGGCTCAGTAACCTGTCCAATGTTGAATAGCTAGTAGGTGGCTAATCTGAGATTAAAATCCATTTCTAGGACCCATGTGCACAAGCTGTTAGGCTATGATGTATCCTTGGTGTGATGAGTAGAAGTAGTATGGTGTGATAAGGTTGTTGTGGAAGTAAGGTAATGTATGTAACATGGTCAACTCAAAACCGGGAAAATAAAGGAAAAAGTGAGAAACTCCTGGAGCCTCCTCCCAAAGATTCTTCTTTTAAAGAGTTTAGGTGCTTTTGATTTGGCACTCTTTTGGTTCCTGATTTCCATTTGGTTCCTGTTTGCCTCCAGCGTGAGTTTCCTAACACAGATTGGAGATAACGTAGTTAATAAATTAGGGAATGGATTGACATTGTACAGATATTTCTCAGTTATAATGAAATTGGATTTGGAGCTCACATGCATGGTGAAAGTAAGTTTTCCCACTTAGGGACACTTAACTGTGTAGTTTGAGTTCCTCATTGGTTTGGTTTCTCAGGGATGGTCTTAAATGTGTTGATGTTACTATTATTGACCTTGAGTTTGGCTTCCTTTTATGTGTTCTTTAGGATGTGCTCAGGAATATTTAGATGTGTTTTTTATACATTTTGATTAACTTCTCATTCTGTGATGACAGTTAGATATGTATATCTGTAAAACATTTTTGTTATTGGCATTCCTACAGGGAAAATGAACTTGTGCTAGCCTAAAATTTTCTAGTTTCAAAGTCTTCTTTTCTAATTAAAATAATTGTTTTTATAACAGAAGTTCTTTGATAAGGTGTGTTCTTAGGAACACAAATAACCTGTTATTGTAGAGGAGACTATTCCAAAGGGAAATAAAATAAAGAAAATAGCTATTAAATTGCTGAAGAAGGATACAAGAGATAAAATGTGAGTATTAAATTCATACAGGGTAACAGGACATAATTCAAGAGAAACGTTTGAAAGCCAAATAAAGGCTGGTTCCTCTTTTAATACCAAGAAATAAGTAAGAAAGATGGGAAAAAAATTGTATAAACAGGGAAAGTATTTACATTGGTAAGAGAACATAATGTATAAAGGGATCTTGAGAGCATTTAATATCATAGTTGGATATCAGCTTTTCCAGTACTATGCGCATGCTCAAACATGTAAGTCAATTACTTATTAATATCAGTGAGATATAAAGGTGCAGCATGGGAAAAATAGAACAAAATTACCATTTTGTTGCAGAATCCAGTGACAAGCTTTGTAACCTTATTTAAGAGAAAAATACATAACTTAATTGAACCTAATTAAGTTACACATTGTGGGGATACACGCACACAAATATATATATATATATATATATATATATATATATATATATGTAAAAATGACATAGTCTCTTTTCTAGCATCATTAGTGTCTTTAAGAAAATAGACACATGCATGGTAGCAGATGGTTTATTGTGATAAGTATTGTCATAGAGGAATAAAGTATAGACAAGAGATTATTTCTGGGTAGAAAGAGTATGGGGACACTATTTCGGAATAGGTGGCTTTTGAGGTGGACTTATAAGTATGGGTAATTGATATGAAGATATTTCATTATATGCAGAGAGTGTCCAAGTTTATATAACAACTTGAGAAAAGATAAATGGACAATTTCAGAGGGTGGGAGATATGTGGGGGTAACGGGAGCTGTAAAGTGTTGAGATAAGCTAATAATAGAGATATGTAGGACGTCGCTGAAGACTTTGAATGCCAGCCTGACTAGTTGGGGAAATTACTGTATTAAAATGATCACAAACTATTTACGTGTGTGTTAAAATTTTGACGTTGCTGACAGGATCGGGATTCAAGATGGTACACTGAGCATATGTGCCCACAACCTCTGCCGTCTCAAATCTCATAAGATGTCAGAAGGAGATGTATGCACGCATGCACACACACACACACACACACACACACAAAATAAACTGAATTTAAGTCATTGAATTGATAGAAAATTATAGAATACTATATGGAAATAAAAAATGTAAGTGACCATTAGAAGAACAGTAATGAAACGTATAACTTTCAAATAACAAGAATTTGCCTTCTACAGATATAAACACCTGTTATATAAGCATAATAATTAGACCACTATGTTACATGATACTAGTGTAATAAAAGACAAATGAAAGAGCAAGGCAGAACCATTCAGAAATTGATCATGCATATATGAGTATTTGGTGTGTGATAAATGCACATGAAAACAGTGGACTTGAATGAGCTATTTAATAAATGTCAATTGGCCAATTGGCTTGCCATTTGGAAATAAATAAAATAATGTGAGAGCTCAAATTGTTAAGAGGGCTGGCCACTGGTGAGAGAATTGGAGTAAGGGAAGCTTGGGAAGGAAATTATACTTTCCAAAAATGTATGTTTTGAATGATTTTTATATGACTGTACTCAGGTATCGCTTACATAAAAATTAAAGAGGAAAAATAAGAAACTGAGAGAGGGATGCCTTTTGACTTGTCACACTGAGCTAAGTGTTTGCTATTTCCTACTAGAGACATGATACATCTTTGAAAATCAGAATAAAAATATTGCTTTATAAATAGCACAGTTGAAGTCTGTGTGTTCTTTCTTATGTTGAGAAACAGTATTGAAGGTATATTGATGTGTAAGTTCAAATATTGTTATTTCATTTTGAAATCGTAATTTTCATCTTTTATTAGCTCTACACGTTTGGAAGTTGGAACTCTTTGCATAAAAGTCCTACTGCAAAGTGTGTCCCCTTAATCCTCAACTTGCTTCGCCTTTCCATAAAGCTCAGAGGCTGCCATCCCATCAGGTATTCAGTAACTATTACCAGTAGAGATACAGGATTGTGTCCTGATAGAATTAAATACTAGGTCTAGCTCTTACTTTGGCCCTTCCTGTGACTTTGAGCAAATTAACCTCAGTTTTTGTTTGGTTGGTTCTTCCAGTGTGTAAAATGGGGGTGAAACTACCTACCCCATAGGATTGTTTTTGAGATGATAAAATAAAAATACTCAGTGCAGCACTTCTTACATGTTAGATATCAATAAATGTTTGGTACTGTTCCTGGAAAAAGAGCATCCAGTAAATGTTTCCGGTATGGACAAAGAAGCTTATGACTCTTCTAACATCCAAACTGTGTAAGACTTTACCTTCACACCAGTCCCCCAGAGAACGTGAGCTTGCTGTTACTTGGGCTTTCCTGGGAGATGTACGTGGGTAGATCCAGTGTACGAAATGACAGACTAGCCAAACGACTTGCCCGGTTCCACATTGCCCTAGCATTCTGCAGCCACACTGGTTGCCTCGCTCTTATGTCCCCTTGTCACCAGCATGCTGTGGCCTAACCAGGAATGATACTAAGGTTATGCCTTTTCAGAGATCAAGAATTACAGCATCCAGAGCTTTGTAGTAAATCCTCTGAAAGAGTAATTTCTTCTCTGCTCTGTTGCATCAGACAATTACTGCACCTCCCCACTTCGCCACTGGCAACGACTGTTACTATGCTGGCAAAATTCTCTGCAGACACTGACCTTAGAGGGGCCGTGACTGTAAACCAACAGGAATTTCATTGATTTATTATATAAAGAAGATAATTACTAACTGTTTGACAAGTTAGCAATTATTTTTGTGTGTATGTTTCGCGTGTGTAGCCTTGACATCAACCCAGAGTATTGGTGGCCACGCCCCCTGTGGGCAAAGCGACCAGAAGGATATGGCGGCAGAATGATGGCACACAAGCCCATGGACCATGAGCACTAGTGCATGTTCTAGACCTGAGCACTTCACCTTGTTCCCTGAGCAAGTGTCTTAACTTTATTTTTTTTCATCGCATCAAGTGAGAGCTGTTACGACCTGGAGTTCCTGTGAGTGTCATCTAAAATAATGATGTAGAAATACTCTTAGCTTCTAAACACCTATATGTTAAGTATTAACCGGAGATCTGAAATGTATAAGAAAGTGCTTATACCGTATCATTGAGGGACAGTAGGGAGATGTAATTCTGTAAATGCTGGAAAGTTACCTAAAATGGATCTGATGCTGAACAAAACGTGACCTTTTCCTGATAGATGAAGGCCATCATTATTGTACGTAGTTATGGCATTCAGTTCTGTAACAGCAGAACATTTTGAGGCCTAACCTCAGTGCCTAAAGTTGTTGCTCAGAATTATTTGCAGTTAATGAATAAATAAGTGAAAGGTGTCTAAACTATACTTATCACTCCTTCCTATTTTACCTTATCTAATTTGTTGTGGCTTCAGTAATCATAAGAGCATTCTTCTGTGGGTCACACACACACACACACACACACACACACACACACACACTTTGACTATTCAGTTTTAGTGCTGAGCAACGTTCAGACCAAAAATTTGAGCAAGGTATACCCTATCTTTACGCTGTGGGTAAAGTCAGGAAAAGAGTCTGTAAACCTTTGGTGCAGAACAGGATTTTCTCTCCACATCAGTTTTAGATGATATCTGTGATCAAAGAGACATATGCTGTTCGTACGCTCCCTCTGTACTTCAGAACTGGCTGTGACCTGGAGGGTGTATGAGTGCCCTTATGTGGTTGCCTGGAAACTTTGGCCACACAAGTGTCACTTTCTTTCATGGCTCTAAGGGAGAAGGAGCCTCGCAGAGAGCTCTAGACTTTGTAGAAGGGGGAAGAAAAAGTCCTTGTGTGTTTTAAAACAAGTGTCTCACCAGGAGATAATGGTTGAGCTGTGGGTTATAAATGATGCATTTTGTTCTTTTCGTCTTGCTGATGGCACAAGGGAAAAAAAAAAGTTCATCTCTCGCTTATCAAAATACTGTGACATTTCTTCTTCCACAGGAAAATTTTCAATCACAACCTTCTGCAGCAACCGACACCAAATTGAACAATTGTAAAACTCTACAGTGTCTCATTAAAACCTGGTTTTGACCTCTATTCTTTTATGTACCTCACTGAAGCTAAAACACACACACACAGACCCTTACTACAATTTGCTGCTAATTCCTGACTTTTGTTTTTTAGGAACATATCGAATACTTAGAGTGCAGATAGTCTTTGGTTCTTGTTCCATTAATAATGTTTTTTGTTGCCATTAGCCCAGTTACTTCTAAATGATCAGTTTTATTAGTTTTATCAGCTTTGAAGAAGACAGGCTTTACAAAGCTGCCTTGAAAGTCCATGTGTTTTGAAAGATATTTACAAATAAGATAAAAGGAGAGGGTCCTTTTGTACCAGTCATCTGATGCATGTCATGAATATTAAGATTTAGGTAAAATCATACGTCCATTTGCGTTTAGATCGTTATTTCACAGGCAGGATTTTTGCCCTCCACGCTGCATGTTCCCCATGTGAAAACTAGAGAGGTGACTTGGTCAGTGTCAGATTGATAGGAATAAGAATTTTGTAACTCAGTTTTCGAATACAGAATAGTAGGTGGTTAGGTGATGGGATTCCCATGTCCTTACTGAGATTACATTGATTTTGTAATTTTAATGAAAATAGGCATAGCATATAGAATTTAATATCCCTCAGTGGCTACAGCTATATTATATAAGACATATGTCACAGCTATTAAAAGGACAAACTGGTATGGTGCCCAGTTTGAAGGACTTGAAAGAAAGCAGCCTTAACAATAGTGTGAGCCTACAACCACAATAGTTTACTTATAGATAAAGTAACTTGAAATAATCGAGGCCTACACTTTGAATGACTGTCAATTCACAGATGTAATTTTAACGTATGGACGTATTTTTATCAACCCTGCCTAGCCTGATAAGTGCTCAATAAATGTTTGTGAGGCAAATGATTCCCACATAGGGGTCAAGTGCATCCATATACACGTGAACTTTGTTCTTTACAGCTATCAAATAATTCCTGATAAAATAATTATTTACAGAAAACTGAGATTTTTTTAAATTTCAGACTCTCTTAAACAGTTAACTGAATTGACATTTTGCCTTTTTATAGGGCTAAATTCTCCTTTCTCTTGAAAACCTCCTCACTCATGTCTCACTCTGTCTTTGCTCTTGAAAACATGCAAAATTAATATACTAACTTAATTCATCTAGAACTTTGTATTTAATGCTAATGGAACTTGTTATATATGTTAAAATCATAAAAAAAAAACAAGAAAAAATGAGGGCATGAAAATTCAGATTCATTTATATGGTTACCTGTTATTTTCTGCTGTGAAGGAAATACAAGAACAATGTTTTGCACGTTGTTCAGATCTGATAAGACACTAACTTTCATGTTTTAAAAGAATTTTTTTCTACTAAATCCAGAAACTATGTGTCTAGCCTCTCCTATTTATTTTATATTTACATTTACAGTGAGAAAGTGATCAATAGTGGGATAAGTTAAAATGGAGAAAATCAGTACCAAAGAAGCAATGACTTTGGGTAAAACATCCAATTTGCTTGTGGTAAATGAAATATGTTTTTTAAAGTTTTTTTCTTATTTTTATTTTTTTTTCAAAAATTTTTTAATGTTTATTTTTTAAGAGAGAGACAAAGTGCAAGCAGAGGAGGGGCAGAGAGAAAGGGAGACACAGAATCTGAAGCAGGCTCCAGGCTCTGCGCTGTCAGCACAGAACCCGACGTGGGGTTCAAATCCACAGACAGTGAGATCATGACCTGAGCCGAAGTCGGATGCTTAACAGACTGAGCCACCCAGGCGCCCCTATTTTTAATTTTTTTAATGTTTATTTTTTTAAGAGAGAGAAAGAGAAAGAAAGAATATGAGCAGGGGCAGGGGAGGGGCAGAGAGAGGAGACACAGAACTCGAAGTGGGCTCCAGGCTCCACACTGTCAGCACAGAGCCCGACGTGGGGCTTGAACTCATGAACTGTGAAATCATGACCTGAGCCAAAGTCAGATGCTTAACAGACTGAGCCACTCAGGCGCCCCTGTTTTTTAAAGCCTTACATAATAATAGGAAAAAATGTAGTAATACGTGCATTCTGAATTGCATAGAATTACGATTAAGACCAAATTGTCTGATTCATATGCAGTGCCACTTGGGGCACAGAGAAAATGTAAATTCATAAGTGGACACCTATTTTCTTTCCCTCTTGTTCTCTTTGTAACCTGGGCTCCATCCTGTCCTTTACATGGTAAATTGCCTCCATAAAGCCATGAGACCTTGCCACAAGTTATTTAATCTATTTATGCCTCAGTTTCTCCATCTCTAAAACAGTGATAGCAGTATGTATTTCCTAGGGTTGTTATTAGGATAAGAAGAGTAAATATTTGTAAATTGCAAGGACTGGTGCCTGGGCCATAGAAAGCGTATGATGATTTGTTAAATGAATAAAAGTAGCATTCCTCTCTCTGAGTATATTGAACCTTCAGAAAGCTCACGAAGAGGGTCCCTAGGGACAAGGAATGATTCAGTTTGTACAGTCACTCAGTAGTTTTGAAGATGTTTTCTCCTTGTTCAGTCTGAGCACTACCAAGGGTTTTACTTAAAACTTCAAAGCGCCTCTGTTTTTGCAAAGACTGCCTGGCAATTGGTTGGGGGTGTGGGATATCCTCCTTTAGTTGACATTGGGAGTATAAATTTTAAAAACACACAAGGAGGGGCGCCTGGGTGGCTCAGTCGGTTAAGTGTCCAAGTTCGACTCAGGTCATGAGCGTTCGTGGGTTCAAGCCCTGCATCGGGCTCTGTGCTGACAGCTCAGAGCCTGGAGCCTGCTTCAGATTCTGTGTCTCCCTCTCTTTCCCTCTGTCCCATCCCCACTCATGCTCTCTTTCTCTCTCAAGAACGAATAAACATTAAAAAAAAAAATTAAAAACACACAAGGAGCAGGAGAGCAAAGTTCTCTTGTTTTTGCATTCAAAGAGTGGATGCTAAAACAGTCTGTGTGGATGTAGAAAAATGGGCAGATTAGAACAGGGTAGAGATTTTTTGTTTTCAATTTCTGTGGTGGAACTTATCCATTCGAGCTGAACCCCAATGATTGAATCTTATTAAAGGGGGGCAAACTAAGCCAGCTGCTTTCTTTTAATACCTTCTATTACTTTTAAGGTGTTACAAGCTTGTAAGACTAGGCTTTTACAGATCCAGAGCTGGTTCTTGGATTTATGTCGAACTTTAAGACCTGGCTAATCAAAGCGTTCCAGCATCACCATTACTGGGAGGAGGGGTGGGTAGTGTAAGAAATACAGTCTCAGAACCCCTACACGGTCTGAAACGGAATCCACATTTTAAAAATATACAGCCTGAATTTAATCATGAACAATGTGGAGCAGGTGATATAAAAATTAGAATTAGGTCTTTGTAGAATTTTACAGTGTTAAAGGATCTTAAAAAATCAGCTAATCCAACTGCTGCATTTTCTAGTTTCATGGCTTTAGGAGGTAGGTGTTCATTATTTGCCATGTGCCAGGTTTTTAAACTCTGTGCTGTGTTTACAAAGATAGATAGGATATATTCCTTGTTCTGGAGGTCTCTTCAGAGGAGGAAATGGAACGTAAGCTTGTAGGTCAAACATAATATACAGACAGCTCTTCTAGAAGTAAATGCACAGAGAGCTGTGTAGATGGGAGAATCAAGGAAGCCTTCCCAGACACAGGTATTTTAAGTGTGAGTCTTGAAAGATGAGTGTTTCATTAGCTCCTGGATTCTACATTTCTAATGGATTGATAGTTTAAGGGAAATTTAGGCATTGGCAGAGTTGTTTATTTTGTTTTTTGTTTTGTTTTTTGAGGGCTCTCACCTTGGCTTGTAGATGGTCACCTTCTGGTATCATCACATGGTTTTTCCTGTGTGTGTGGGTCTGTCATAAACTCCTTTCGTATAACGACATCATTCACATTAGATTAGGCTCCATCCATACGACCTTGTTTTATCTTATTTACCTTCAATCTCCTATGTCTCAATGCAGTGACATTCTGAAGTAATTTGGGTTAGGACTTCAACATTGGAATTTTGAGGGGACACAGTTAAGCTCATAACACCAAGGGAATTTTGAACATAAATTTGCCATCATATTTTACTATAAATTACTTTATTTGTCTGATTATTATGATTGCCATATACTCCCAGTCTGAAATCGGATTCCTGGGCTTCAAAGTTAATAACCAGTATACCAAGTAGCTCCATTTTGCTTATACCAAATGTACCCTGGACACTCATGAATTCATTGTCAGCTGCCATGCGCTCTTTTAGCAACACCCAACATTTTTGTTTTTTAATTCCTTGAAGTCACTACTCAGTCAGGGCCAAGTGAGCACATCCACTCAGAAAGAAACAGTTCACTAAATACAATGAAAATAGAGCAGGACAACGAACTCAGGTTATGGGGAAAACCTGCCACCTTGATTTTTAGTTCATATACCTATGAATTTATTGGGATAAAAAAATTGAAAGAGATAAGATTCATGGCCAGAAGTATGTCTGTCGGATTCTTAAATATGATTAAAAGCCAGGCCATCATGTTAACCAGTGTTTCATAATTCACAAGAGGATTGCAGTCTTTGACAGTTGGTATAGAGGAGGTATTGCCAATATCTCTTTGCCCTCAGTGGGAGACTTTCGAAAATTTTGTAAAAGCTATTATTATCCTATGAAACCAGCAATACCAGACTCTCATAATCTTTGCCAAAATCTCATAATCCTTGGTGAAGTAGTCTCATGACAGTCTGAATGTTTTGCCACATACTTTTTTTCTGGACCTTTTGCCATAATGCATATAATAGTTTGGTCACCATTGTATTAGCTTGGGACGCCATAATAAAATAGGATGGGCTGGGTGGCTTCAACAGCAGAAATTTATTTTCTCACAGTTCTGGACGCTGGAAGTCTGAGATGATGGTGCTAACATGGTTGGATTCTAGCGAGGGCTCTCTTCCTGGCTTGCATTCAGAGCTCTTTGCTACTTTCTCCCCGATCTCATAACAACATTAATCCTATCAGATTAGGATCCTATCCTTACGACCTCATTTAACCTTAATTATCTCCTAAAGATCCTTCCTCCAGATACAGTCATGGTGCTGGGTAAGCCTTCAACCTTTGAATTTCAGGGTGATCCAATTCAATCCATAGCAACTGGTAACCATTTATTGAGATGCTAGTAAATGCAAAATGCTGTACTAGGTACTTGAGCTCTACAATAGGTGAGATGCAAATCCAGGCAGCAGGCGAGCTTGCCATGTTGGACCACGGTTCAAATAGGATGGTATCTAACACCTTACATGAAATTGTATTCATATTCCCTCATTGTTGTTCAGTATATCTAAGGAAGTTTTGATATGTGGTTCAAATTTATTTATGCCTGTCTGTCTGTATATATGTATTAAATAACCATCTCGAAGAATTCCGTTCTTACAGCAGTAGATGTCTGAATTATGGAGACGATACATTAAGCTACTCGTGGGTCCGGGTGAGATGAGTAACTGAGGTAGTAGCATGAAGGTTTGGTGAGTGGCATTGATAGAGCTGGGTCACATTTGATTGTGAGCCTAATTTCCGTCTTGTATTAAATCCCAGGGGTGTCATCACAAAGTACCTACCATCAATGAGGCGGTTAAAAACGACAGCAGTTTGTTTTCTCACAGGCCAGCAGTCTGAAGTCAAGGTAGAACCAGGGCTGTGCTCCCTCAGGAGTCTGGAGGGCAATTCTTCCTCGCCTCTTCCCAGCGTCTGCTGGTGTGCGGGCAGTCCTTGGGGTTCCTTGCCTTGTCGATGCGTCACTCAAGTCTACTGTCATCATCACATGGTGTTCTCCCTGGGCGCCTCTGCTGCATGGCCATCGTCCTCTAAGAACACCAGTCGTACGGTATTAGGGGCACACCATACTCCTCTTCTTGGCTCACTCACCCTATTTCAAATCAGGTTCAGGGTGTTAGGATTTCAACATACATTTTTCTTGAAGGGAGGGGTACGATTCAACCCCTACCACCTCTGAAAGAGAAAGTATCTCGAGAATCATTTTTATTTATTTATTTACTTTTAATTTACATCCAGATTAGTTAGCATATACTGCAACGGTGATTTCAGGAGTAGATTCCTTAGGGCCCCTTCCCCATTTAGCCCATCCCCCCTCCCACAACCCCTCCCGTAGCACTCAGTTTGTTCTCCATATGTGTGAGTCTCTTCTGTTTTGTCCCCCTCCCTGTGTTTATATTATTTTTGTTTCCCTTCCCTTATGTTCATCTGTTTTGTCTCTTAAAGTCCTCAGAATGAGTGAAGTCGTATGATATTTGTCTTTCTCTGACTAATTTCACTTAGCACAATACCCTCCAGTTCTATCCACGTAGTTGCAAATGGCAAAGTTTCATTTTTTTTGATTGCCGAGTAATACTCCAGATGTATATATACCACATCTTCTTTATCCATTCATCCACCGATGAACATTTGGGCTCTTTCCATCCTTTGGCTATTGTTGATAGGGCTGCTATAAACATTGGGGTGCATGTGCCCCTTCGAAACAGCACACTTGTATCCCTTAGATAAATACCTAGTAGTGCAATTGCTGGGTTGTAGGGTAGTTCTATTTTTAATTTTTTGAGGAACCTCCATACTGTTTTCCAGAGTGGCTGCACCCCCAGTTTGCATTCCCACCAGCAGTGCAAATGAGATCCTCTTTCTCCTCAGCCTCGCCAACATCTGTTGTTGCCTGAGTTGTTAATGTTAGCCATTCTGACAGTTGTAAGGTGGTATCTCATTGTGGTTTTGATTTGTATTTTCCTGATGATGAGTGAAGTTGAGCATTTTTTCATGTGTCAGTTGGCCATCTGGGTGTCTTATTTGGAGAAGTGCCTGTTCATGTCTTGTGCCCATTTCTTCACTGGATTATTTGTTTTTTTGGGTGTTGAATTTGATAAATTCTTTATAGATTTTGGATACTAACCCTTTATCTGATATGTCGTTTGCAAGTATCTTCTCCCATTCTGTCGGTTGCCTTTTAGTCTTGCTGATTGTTTCCTTTGCTGTGCAGAAGCTTTTTATTTTGGTGAGGTCCCAGCAGTTCATTTTTGCTTTTGTTTCCCTTGCCTCTGGAGACGTGTTGAGTAAGAAGTTGCTGCAGCCAAGATCAGAGAGGTTTTTGCCTGCTTTCTCCTCAAGGATTTTGATGGCTTCCTGTCTTACATTGAGGTCCTTCATCCATTTTGAGTTTATTTTTGTGTCTGGTGTAAGAAAGTGGTCCAGGTTCATTCTTCTGCATGTCGCTGTCCAGTTTTTCCAGCACCACTTGCTGAAGAGACTGTCTTTATTCCACTGGATATTCTTTCCTGCTTTGTCAAAGATTAGTTAGCCATACATTTGTGGGCCCATTTCTGGGTTCTCTATTCTGTTCCATTGATCTGAGTGTCTGTTCTTGTGCCAGTACCATACTGCCTTGATGATTATAGCTCTGTAGTATAGCTTGAAGTCTGGGATTGTGATGCCTCCTGCTTTGGTTTTCTTTTTCAAGATTACTTTGGCTACTTGGGGTCTTTTCTGGTTCCATACAAATTTTAGGATTATTTGTTCTAGCTCTGTGAAGAATGCTGGTGTTATTTTGATAGGGATTGCATTGAATATGTAGATAGCTTTGGGTAGTATCGACATTTTAACAATGTTTGTTTTTCCAATCCAGCAGTGTGGAATATTTTTCCATTTCTTTGTGCCTTCTTCAATTTCTTTCATAGGCTTTCTATGGCTTTCAGTGTATAGATTTTTCACCTCTTTGGTCAGATTTATTCCTAGGTATTTTATGGTTTTTGGTGCAATTGTAAATGGGATCGATTCCTTGATTTCTCTTTCTGTTGTTTCATTGTTGGTGTATAGGAATGCAACTGATTTCTGTGCATTGATTTTATATCCTGCAACTTTGCTGAATTCACGAATCAGTTCTAGCAGTTTTTTGGTGGAATCTTTATGATTTTCCATATGGAGCATCATGTCATCTGCGAAGAGTGAAAGTTTGACCCCCTCCTGGCCGATTTGGATGCCTTTTATTTCCTTGTGTTGTCTGATTGCAGAGGCTAAGACTTTCAATACTGTGTTGAATAGCAGTGGCGAGAGTTGACATCCCTGTCTTATTCCTGACCTTAGGGGTAAAGATCTCAGTTTTTCCCTATTGAGGATGGTATTAGCATTGGGCCATTCATATATGGCTTTTATGATCTCTCGAGAATCATTTTTAAAGATCAAAAATCTTTTTTGACAAAAACATGCAGAATATAATAGCTACCCATTTTACAGACTCTTGCTGAAGATATCTACATAAAAACAAAATTCCAAAGAACTTTTCTACTGCTATAGTGGGTCATAAAAAAAGTCCAAATCAATTTGTTTCTACTGATAGTTCTAAAATCAAGCATTCTGTGCAATGTAATTTTGAAGAGAAATTGTCTACAGAAATAATACCCCATTTTACATAATAATGTAATTTCATGAGTCATACAGATTTTTTAAAGCCAGATTTTCAAATATCTCTAGATATCCTTATCACAAGTTCAGGATTGAATTCCTTTTAGAAAACATTTGTTTTTGCCATAAAGTTGTAGTATAGAAGGTCAGATATGAACATAACAAATTCGGGTGCTATTTATTTTTTAATTGTACTGCTCTAGAGTCAAAAGACATGACTCCTAATTTTTCTAAAAGAAATCACTCTTCACATGTTTTAAAAAGTTAAGGGAAATGTTAAATTTTTGCCTTCAATATGGTACTATTTCCTGATGTTATTGAAAAGAATGTTTACCTGCATACCTAATTCTTTTGTTCGACTTTCTTGTGGAATAAAAAAGACATAACAACATTCCCTTACATATAGTGACTGTGCATTTTACATTTCTGTTACATAATTGTGCTCACTGAATGATGTAATTGGGGCCACAAGGTACCTTCTCTGCTGGGCATAATTCTAACTCATTATGGCAGGTTTACGGGAGTTGTGGGAAAAAAACTAGAAAATAAGAGTGATCATCAGTGGCATTAAGTAGTTGTGGCCGTGAGAAACATAGGATGTAGCTAAAATCCCAATATTGGAAGATTTGTATGTACGTTAGGAGGGGGAGGGATGTCTGTATCACTGCATCAGTATTCAGAACCATACCTTTTTATCATAAATTCTTGCAATGCTCCAGAAAATTGAAGAATGTGTAGAATTAACAAATCTGATTCATGTGTAGGAGGGATAAATGCACTTTGAATATATTTCTTGACATTTATATTGCACAGACATAACCAGGTAAATGGTCTTCCTATGAAATACAGGTAACCTGAAACTGTTTTGCTTAAGTACCACTGGGGTAAAGAAGGCCATACACATCTATCTGTTTTGCCTATCAAATAACTCTCCTAAACATAGCTTAATCAGACTGGCTAAAAAAGAACAATTTTAAAGAGAAGATGTTTGTAGATCTTGGTGAACACCGTGACAGTATAAACAGGAATCCCTTTAAGTGGTCAAGATGAACTTCAACATTTGTGAGAGCTGACCAAAGAGATAAAACACCAACTTTCCCCTTTAACTGCTCATTGATAAGAAGTGTATGACTTCTTAAGTAATCTTAAGGAAAAATTAAAAGTTTTCTTATGGGCGCCTGGGTGGCGCAGTCGGTTAAGTGTCCGACTTCAGCCAGGTCACGATCTCGCAGTCTGTGAGTTCGAGCCCCGCGTCAGGCTCTGGGCTGATGGCTCGGAGCCTGGAGCCTGTTTCCGATTCTGTGTCTCCCTCTCTCTCTGCCCCTCCCCCGTTCATGCTCTGTCTCTCTCTGTCCCAAAAAAAAAAAAAAAACGTTGAAAAAAGTTTTCTTATGTGTCCAGGAGAGTTCTATATAAAGAAAACTTATAACATGTTCCTGTAGAAGTTTGGAAGCTATGTTATACCAGTTGCCATTACAACTTGTCTTATAAGATCAGCGGAACCAAGAAACCTGTACATTTACCGTGTAGACCTACCCCAAGTATTACTCCCTAAACTCCTTAAGCTCTTATCTGTTGCCCCTTTCTTCCCTTCTCATCCCTTCCCTCCCTTCTTTCCATTTTTGTTCTTTCTTACACACCTTTCCAACCAGAAGGGTAGGCTCTGTAAAAGGAGGGAAGTTTTCTCTGCCAGAATAGCTTGAGGACAGATAGGACTCCGTCAGCCAAAGGGAGAAGAATGTTCAGGCAGAAAGGACAGTGCATGCATTTTTCCTAGTATATATGAGAGGCTCAGTGAAAATCAGTGTGGCTGAAACAAGGAGAATAAGAGGACAGGGAAAAACCAGCCTATTTAATAAGAGATGTTAAAGATTTTCCTTATGTCTTAAGAGCAATGGCAAGACATTAAGTTTTTTGAGCAAGAGGTACCACAGAAGATGATATTTACAACTTGAAAACGATTGAACGATAGTGTGGAGCAAAGAGTGGAAGGAGTCAGAAGTGTGCCTTCTAAATGACCAGAGGAAGACGTGTCTGTAGCAACAGCAGATTTTCAGAGGTTAGTAACGTTGAGATCATAAGATGGCCTTCTCCTGATACGTGGCATTTCTCCTAAGACACGGCACTTGGCTCTTACAGTTTTCCACACAATGTTCAAATAAGGTCTTGATACAAATATATGAAGGCGTATCGTTTGGGAATAAATAGACTGGAAATTCCAAGTGGCTTTGCCATTGGCCTCCTTCCCATTAAATAAATAACTACTTTACATTATGATCCAGATTTCCATAGAAGCTCCATAATTCATAAAGTAAAGACAGTCTGTTTCCCAAGTAACCTTTGTGTTTCCATGTAGCATACATATAGAACCACAGTTGTGTGTGTGTGTGTGTGTGTGTGTGTGTGTGTGTGTGTGTGTGGTTGGCGCATGCTACTGAGGCAGTCCTGATTAATGCACATCTCTTATGAGCCAGTGATTCAAAAATTAGTCCTAATCCTGAATGAGTAGAGTGACAGCCACTGTTAAACCCAGATGTGATTGCATATCAGCAGACGAAACTATTGAAGAAATGCGTCAAAAACTTCTTCCTATATAACATGCAATAAACAGCATTTCAACATGTATTCCATCACACAAATAGAGTGTTTTATTTGCTTTGGAAACAAACTGAACTTTGTATTACAAGCTACGGTTTGGATTTTCTGGATAATAATCCTTTGCTTTGATTTTTCTGGGCTTCTTTTCAGCATTTCAAAGAAATTGTGAAGTCAGTCTCAGGCCTAAAAGGACTGTGAGGTTCTCTGAAAATTATAGTGTCTATATTCACCTGATTATTTTAGCCTCCCGGCTTACTTCAGATGTTCAGCCCTAGAGGGAGAGTTTAGCTCTGTCTGCTTTCTGATTAAAGTCATTCTTAAGCATGTTACATGGGATGCTGGATATATATGTTCATGGACTTCACTTTCACAAATGACCACACTGTGACATTATTTTTAACCGTTTCATGATTGTTTGTTTTCAGAATTAGGAATTTGATTTTACTTTTTCTGTATTCATTATTTTTGTACTTTGTGCCTGTGCACAGTTTTATGAAAAAAATTCATTAGAGATGAGAACTTGTCTGCACAGGTAATAGGTCTTGACAGTGACCTCCTGATTCTAGAGAGTTATGGAATATTTCACAGTTTTAATGAACCACAGATTTGGCTAAAACAGAGGTGTGTTTGAAATCACATGATAGTTTTAACAAAAATTTTACACAGTAATAGACCTTGAATAAATTATGTATTACTTAGCCCTAAGTTCTTAAGGTATAAAATGTAACCCAACTTCTAAAGACACTAGGTCATATTGGGAATATTGCTATTTTAATTTTGCTATTTAATAATGAATGTGGTCTGTTTTAATATTTATGTTAACTTTTTTCATGCCACCAATTTCTTTGGTCTCAAAGGATTATTAATGATAGTATATGGGATTATCCTAACGGGAGAAGAGAGTTGTTTATAAGTAAGTCTCGATGTTCTTTGGCAAGTTTCTCTTCTCTCTCCTCTTTTCTTTTTTCATAGTTTATGTAGAATCTTACCTTTTTTTTTTTTTTTTTTTTGAATGCCATACTCCTCAAGTTGAAGATCAGGGGGACTTTTATAATGTTCAGTAAAGAAAACATATTTCTGTTAAGAACTACTTTTATTTGCACGAGGATAATGGGGGCTCTGTCCATGTTACAAACAATGAAAATTCCTCCAGATGGTTCAAAAGACATATTTATGAACACAGGACACATTGTTGGCTTCCAGTGCTGTTTTCAGTGGTGAATGCTGAATAAGACAGCCAGAATATCACATACCTTTAGCATGATTAGTGCTAGGGGGACTCATACTAAAACATGGGGGCAGTCAAGGAAGAATGAGTGTCAGAAAAGAAGAATGATAGGACCAAAGCTCTCTCTGGGAACCTGTGGGAGAGCATTGGAATGCATCCAGTAAAAGGGGCTGTCAAATCACAAGTCGGCTCCAGTTAAAGCATCTTCCCTTGAGCTACAGTGTATCAGATGTGAGTATTTCTCTTGTTACCTTGTGATTATTTTATTTTATAGATTGAAATGTGAGTTACTATGTACATTCTTGAAATGTGAGTTACTACGTACATTCTTGAAATGATTTTCAGAATTCTTTCAGTTACTCTTTCAGTCCTCTTGCTTAGTTTAGATCTAGTTTGACCTCAAAATCATGGCCCAACAACTGTTCTATTATGGTCATTAGATATTTAAGGGGAAAAAAATCTACCAAACTCTAATTTCTTAAGATGATTAAAATATTAAATAATTTTATAGAATTCTTATTTATATAATTATTTACATAATTAAAGTCTTACTATGGTTGATAGAATGATATTGGAGACAATTTAGGGCTTTTTTTCTATTGCTACCAATTCTTCCTTTGTTTAGGTCCAAACTACTAAACCAGACTACAGAGGTATTTCATCTTTGTTAGTAACTTCAACCCTTAAATGAAGAATAGATTGTTGGTCTCCAGAGTAGATAATGAAAGTCAAGACAGCTTCATTAAAATCTTATAATATATTTGGTATAGGTTCTATGTTGACAGCAAATCTTTGCAGATGAATAAAGTAGCCCTTGCTAATTTAAAAGCTAGACATACGTTATATTCTTAATGATCTTAAGAATTATATTGAATACACATCCCTCAGTAAGGAGGGAGTGTGGTGTGATACAGTCTGTCAGCATTGATTTCAAGTCCTGACTGTGCCCGTGACTAATTGTTTAATCTGTTTAGGCCTTTGCTTCTTTGTATGTAAAATGGGTATGATGATACTTACCGTATAAGATTATTTTGAGGACAAAAGGAACTATATCTCTAAGATGCCTGAAAAGCCCTTGATAAATCATCTCTTCCTGCCTCCTTCACTTCAATGAAAGGAAAAATATCCTTATTCCAAAATGATAGATTGCATTTACTCTGTCTGGAAGATGTTATGTTTAAGACCCTGTTGAAATGCTATTACTATATCTTTGGAAGTATCTTCTATCCTTTAGGGTAGAGGCCTTGTCACTTTCAACAGTTTAATATTATATTTCAACTTATAGATGATGTGTCCTCTAGAGGCCAGGAGATACTGGAGACTATCACGAACAAAAAGTTCAAAACATCACCTGTGACTGTTCATTATTGTTACAAGATTTTTGGACTGCCAAGATTATTGTTATCTTTTAATCTGTTTAAAAATATAACTTTATTTTGAATCAAATAATGCAGTGAATCGGCCGATATTTTCTTCTGCCTCTTGCACCTTTTGTTTATAAGTGTACTTCAGGAATATTTTCTTACCCCAAAGAGATAGTGTGGGATGCCTGAGTAGTTCAATAACGTTATGATCTCACGGTCTATATTTATTGCTCACAAAATGTCTGTATTCTATTCAATAGTGATAGATAAATGATACTTTATTGAGGCACCATAAATGGCAATACATCATGGTTTACATACTTCAGTTGATTTTATGAAAAGCCTTAATTTGGTCCTAAAAGAGGGGCGGTGACACATGAAATTGCAGAATATAGACACATTGGAGAATTGTCAGTGAAATAGACTCTATTCTTTCATGCAACCACCGGGACCACGTACATATGAAAATTTGTTTACGCTAAACATCATAGGAGTGAGTGACTTTCTACATGCTTTCTACTATAGACGTTTTAACACACTGCACATTCGGAGCCACGGATTCATCGCAGCGGCTGCACATTGTGGTGGAATAGGGCCTTGCCTCAGATGTATTTATTGTCTATGGGACAATTTTTATGTGTAGTCATGACTATGATAGATAGTAAACGAACCCATAAAACTGACCTTCAACAATTTACATGCACCTTTGTGAGCTGGCAGAAAGAGCCTTGGATTTATTATATACCTCTTTTATTGCAAAGTTATAATTATATCAGTGTAGGAGATAGTCACAGGGCCCTAAACACAAAGTTGTCCAACATCAGCCAGGCAGGCAAGTCGAGGGGTATTTGTATCATTTTACAAATGTTAAATCCCTTAAGTGTACCTTTCTTGGTCATCAGACTATTTATTTTATTATTCATTTGTGTTTCCCCCACCTGCACTACATATTTGGGCTTTCTAGAAACTAAAAAGCAGAATATTTGCGGAGCTCATTATTTTAACATCCTCAGAAATGGCATTTATTAAATCTAGTTTTTCTCAGTATTTTATCTTAAATTTTACTTTGGACTGTCGTATCCAGATTATTTGCTTCTTTGTCTCTCACTCTTGCGCTCTCAGTCTCTGTCTCTGTGCTCCCTTATTTTCTTTCAAGACGGAAGACGATATTTATGTGGTAGAATATTTTTTGTATGAAAACAACTCAGAATGAATTTCAACCAGAGATTTGGGGAGGCCTCGAATATATTCAGAGGGATTTTGGTTGGGGAGGATATTTGACCTGTGGAGTTCACAGGGCTCTCAGTGGAGAGGCTCTGCTACTTGAGCGAGGTGAACATGGTCAAATGACTTAATTTCACAAAGCCTCAACTTTTTCATCTGCTAAATGGAAGCAATATGCTTCAGATGGTTTTTCTGTCAGGTAAATGAGATAATACAAGAAAGGCAAGTCACTTAGTTCATGGTGCAGAGGAGGCACTACAAAACATTAGTTATAATATGTGATAAATTCATAATAACCTATTTGTCTTATAATAATAAGTTATGTTAAAATTACTAAAAACTAATTAAATGAAACATACTTTCTCTTAATAAATGTGTATTAGGAGATTTAATCCTCTTCTTAAAATTCAGTTTGGAGACCCTGCTTTAAAATACTAGCTCCAGGGGCGCCTGGGTGGCGCAGTCGGTTAAGCGTCCGACTTCAGCCAGGTCACGATCTCGCGGTCTGTGAGTTCGAGCCCCGCATCAGGCTCTGGGCTGATGGCTCGGAGCCTGGAGCCTGTTTCCGATTCTGTGTCTCCCTCTCTCTCTGCCCCTCCCCCGTTCATGCTCTGTCTCTCTCTGTCCCAAAAATAAATAAAAAACGTTGAAAAAAAATTAATAAAAAAATTAAAAATAAAAAAATAAAATACTAGCTCCATTTCTTTTTTTCTTTTTTTTCTTCTTTTTTTTTTTAAATGAAATTTATTGTCAAATTGGTTTCCATACAACACCCAGTGCTCATCCCATCAGGTGCCCTCCTCAATGCCCGTCACCCACTTTCTCCTCCCTCCTACCCCCCCATCAACCCTCAGTCTATTCTCAGTTTTTAAGAGTCTCTTATGATTTGGCTCCCTCCTCTCTAACTTTTTTTTTCCTTCCCCCCCCCCCCATGTGGTTTACATATACAATGGAATACTACTTGACAATGAGAAAGAATGAAATATGGCCTTTTGTAGCAACGTGGATGGAACTGGAGAGTGTCATGCTAAGTGAAATAAGTCACACAGAGAAAGACAGGTACCATATGTTTTCACTCTTATGTGGATCCTGAGAAACTTGCTCCATTTAAAAGAAGCTGTGTAGCATACATTTTAACGTTTCCATGAAATAAGTGATCACTACCTGTCAAGGAGTTCTTTTCAGCAGACTTCGTTCTCATCCCTTTTGTAGATCTTTTATAGGACACTTCCTAGCTTCACAAAGAAGAAATAAGAACATAGGACTCAAACTGGGATTTGGCAGCAAGGTCCCACATTCAGAAAATTGCAGCTGGAAGTTTTCTGGGTTTTTGTTGTTGTTGTTGTTGTTGTTGTTTCCCTTTGCTCCAATTTTGTCAAATTATTTAACTTGAAAAAATGTTTGTGAATATGCAGTTTGTTTTTACATTATGCATCATTTTCTTCTCAGTGCTGCTACACGACCTTGAAACAGTTTTCTGGACTTGAAGTTTTGGTAGCTATATTATTGCAGACTGACCTGTAAGTTCATATTCTTCTTTAGAGGTAAAACATGAACCCATATCTCAAAATTAGGCATCCAGTGGTTGTTAACCACTGGAGGGGGGTTCATACCTGTATTAACTCTCTTCACTAGAGCCTATACCAAGTTTTCGTATTATTCCTGACATCATATTCTTTTCGAAGTGCGTGCTTTATGTTAGGCCTTATCGTGCGTGTTATACTATTTAATTATTACAAGAATCCCATATACAGGTCTTATATCTCTCATTTTTATAAATGAGGACTCGGAATCTCAGCTTAACTAACTGTCCTATCACACAGTTGTTAAGTAGCAAAGCTGGAATCCAAGCCTATGTCCATCTGACTTCAAAACACATTCTCTTTCAATTCCACCATGCTGTGCCTGCACTTTTAAGTGAAATATCATGAATATCCTGGATCAAAGAAAAATCTTTATATTGCAAGAAACACTTGACTTATTGAACAGAGTTTCAGATGAACATACCCATTTAAATGCATTTACATCTTGCTTAAAGGCAGTACTTTCCCAAGGAAACTGAAAATAAGCAATTAGATTTAATTTACTTGCAGGTGCACACCTGAGGCCATACCTACACCAGCCAAATAAATGGAGATTTGGGCATCTTTCACCAGGGAGCAGTAATATCTGTGATGCCATTTTGCAAAATGTATAATCGCACAATATATTTCCATTTAAAACAGTATAGCAGATTAAATCCTCTCTGCCAGTGTATTTCTCACATTTCACTATTTTATTGCAGTATTGTAATGACTTTTTCTGCCTCGGTATAACATCTGAACCTCACAAAAAGGAACATCAGGTGCCATTTAAATCACCTGCATTTGGAAGACATTGCTAATATTTGCAAATGTACAAAATTATTTTTCCAAAAACAGATATATGAAGATTAATAATGACATTGCTGATAAGTTTTTATGTGTATTGGGAAGTTAGTGATTAGTGTCAATATTTCAAAATTAATATTTTGAAAAAATTGTCAAAAATTACTTTTTTCAGACTGAGCAGGAATAAAACTAGACTCCAGAGAGGAAATACTTTATTATTTATGTGGCAAAAACTCTTATATGACAAATAATTACTTTCTGACAGCTACTGTAACTAATTTTTATTTATTGATGGTGAATCACAAATATTATAGTTGAAGTTCTACAAATAAGCAATAAGTATGGACAAGAGAAATGTCATAATGTTTATTTTCAGTTCTTTGATTAATGAAGTGGCTATTTGAATATTCGAGCTAATTTCTTTCCTTAAAATTTTGTAAAACTGGAGATAGATTTTATATTTGCTTCAGTTGTTGATTATTCTATCTGTGGTGGTATGGGTCAGCTCTGGTTGGCTTTGTTTTTGAGAGTTATAAATTACTAGTTTAAGGGCTCCAAGCTTATAACAAATCATCCATATTTTTAACTGAACTTTTGTTCTAGGTAATTGTAAACCCACATAAAACTGTAAGAAATAATTCAGAGAGATCTCTTGTACACTTTTCCTAACTTCCTCTAGTGGTAACAATTTGTAAAACTCTAGTATAATATCACCAGCAAGATACTAACATGGATTCAAACCTCTTATCGTATTCTGATTTCTCCTGTTTACTTGCCTTTGTTTGTCTGAGTGTGTGTGTGTGTGTTTGTGTGTGTGTGTGTGTGTGTGTGTGTGTGTGTGTGTGTGTGTTGAATCTGTAATTTTTTTTGAGAAGTAGAAGTGTTCTCAGGAAGTTTACGTAGTTCATTAGACTGTTTGTAGTGCGCAGAAAGGTGTTTACTGGGTAAATGTCCGTGGTATTCGTAGATGATTTGTTTAGTTTGATTTGCATTTCCATGACTAGAAGTTAAATAAGAACCTCCTGGGTTAAAAACCTTGAAGGATTAACCTCCACTTCCTTTCGAGAGTAGGGAGACACAGTTCTCTCAGGCTGCCTCTCCCATGGATTAAGAGTATACTGTTACACAGGATGGAATCATAAATTCAGCAGCCAAGAGGAACTCAGTTTAACTTTTATAAACTCATTAATCTCTTTTTAAGAATCATTTCTTTACTCATATATTTGGAAGAGATTAAATCTATTAACGCAGTATGAAAAGAGATACTGTTTTCTAACATTTCAGTGATGTATCCTTCATGTGTTACTTTATATTCATCTTATTCTCTGTAGTTGAAGTCACTCTATATACTTTTGCGAAGAGTATCTTCACACTCCCTCTTCCTTCCCTCTCTTCCTTTCCCCCTCTTTCCTTCCTTCCTTCCTTCCTTCCTTCCTTCCTTCCTTCCTTCCTTCCTTCCTTCCTTCCTTCCTTCCTTCCTCTGTGTATTCACATAATACTTAAGAAATTCTTACTTTCTTCAAAGTATCATACTAGGTATGAGGAACAAAGTTGATTAGACACAATACCTTATTTTCTGATTTGTATAACTTTATAATAGTCAGCCAGATGTTATTATTGATACTAGTCAGACATACACATGTACTGCTCACTTGCTACAGAGTACTCTCATGGATGTCGGTGCAGAGAAAGAAAGCAGATTTTCAACAAGTCTAACTGGAAGTGACTGCTTATCCAACGACGTTTTGGAGGACTGCCTTTCCGTGTCCATTTTGGTACTCGACCCAATATTTCCGTGCGAGTTACAAAACCAGGAACCGTTAGTTTTCTCAAATGCTAAAATTCTGAAATGAAATTTCATGTTCCAATATAAATTGTTTAGGTATAGGAGTAAGAAAACCTCTGTGGTCTGAACTATTTAGGGAATGGTCAGTCCTAGAATGGGTATTAGAATTTATATAAAATTTGAAGATTTGTTCTTTTATTGCATACAGTGGAAACTCTATTTATGACTAACAGTATTCCAAGTGAGGTCAAGTGGGGATCACCGTGATTTATAATTGGAGACTTCCTTCACCCTACCCTAATGATGCAGGCCCCTTCTTTTCTTGTAATTGCATTGTGTGTATGTAAATTAATTTCTCTGCGGTACTTTAGAATTTATTCTATGAAGTAGTCTCATTTCAAATATTGTTCATATTCTTCTCTCACTTCAAGCTCCTGTTTCAAATTTTAGCTTTGTTTCTGTCCGTTTGATTATCGTTTCCTGTGATGAAGCTGAAACTAAAAACATTCTACTCTAATTCTATGTTCTGGAAAAAAGGAGGTGTAATGGCTCATATGGTTACGATTACATATAAAGGTGGAAGTGTTTGCTCTGTTGTAGACACAAGTTGGGTTTGAAGTACTGATTTAATGATCTTTAGTGAAGCAAAATTATTTAAGCAAGGTGATCCCCAGAATGCACAATGATTATGAGTAATGCTTATTGCATATTTGTTCAGCAAATAAATCAAAAAGTGATTTGGTTAGGACTATATGCCATGTACTTGTCCCACAGCTTGCTTACAGAACCATAATCTTTCCTGGCGTACATGGGTTAATAAGAAATACTGATAAATCCTGTCATTGTGTAGGTAACCTTGATTTGTTCATACTTTGCTGGCTTTGAAAATTCAAGAGAATAAATTAATACCAGACTTAAAAGTGCCATTTTTTTCCTGAAGACATACTTTATTTAAGTTTAACATCCTTGGCTTAAGGAGTGCAAATTGCTGGACAAAATGGCCAAAAATAATGATGACAGATCTGCATTTTCACAGGGTTTTGGCTAAGGAATAACCTTAGATTTTGATAAAGACAGATATGTAAGTATGAGAGATTAGAGTAAAACATATTTTTGAAGAAATATTGGAGGGAGTATCTGTTTATATTTGGAGTATTGCCATTTTTACCATCAAGAAATTAGGATTGCCCATGACTTTAATTTAACTGTCCAGTATATATTTAATCACTGTTATTCAGTATAGCAGTGTTTGCGAGAGACTTCTGTCTCTCACATAGTGGATGATTGTAGCTATTCTTTAATTATGATCAACTTTTCTTTCCTTTATTGTGACTTATTTAGTTGTGTCACTTTGAGTCAGTGTTCTATCCAGTTAAAAAGAAAAAGGAGGTAATGTGTACATCTACACTAAATAACTTAGGAAAAACAAAGAACATTATTCTCAAAAAAAAAAAAAAGATTGTGACAACAAATAAAGATGCTTTTACTTTCATTTAAGTGGTTTACCATGGGCATCACTTTATTTCCCAGCTACTCCTCTTAAGTTTGTTGTAAAAAGAGACCATTAGGTAAAGGACCCAATATGTCTGGCACATGATAAGCACCCAATACACGTTACAGATTTTATCTTGATTATTCTATAATTGAGAATATTTGAAGAGAGGAATGAAAAAAAAATCTAATGATGGCCAGTAAGATAGGATAAATATTTTCTTTTGTTTTAAGTATTTTTCTCTCTTTTTTACTAATGTATAAGCAAGTTCCTTATTTTCTCCTTTTTGGCATTCTATGTGAAGATAATGTCAGTGGAACAGTTAATCTTGGTTATCTGAAAATGGAATGGGTGACTCACCTTTGATGTGAACCTTCACAGCTTACGTACCTTTGCCTGGCTTAGCTCTGAAGTTAAGAGGAAATACCAGAGTGGGGTTACTGTTCGCTGAAGCTCTCCCTTACCTGTGTGGGTGGAGTCAGCTCTGGGAGCTGCTCCTGTCATTTGTTGGATTCAGTATGATATTTTATGCCTCCATTTTTTTTTCATATGGGATGAAAATGGTTCCGGGTAGCAGCACCTGGGTGGCTCAGGTATGACTGACTCAGGTCATGATCTTGCAGTTTGTGAGTTTGAGCCCCACGTCCGGCTCTGTGCTGACAGTTCAGAGCCTGGAACCTGCTTCAGATTCTGTGTCTCCCTCTTTCTCTGCCCCTCTTCCTCTTGTGCTCTCTCTCTCTCTGTCTCAAAAATAAATAAACATTTAAAAAAATTAAAAAAAAAAAAAAAGGTTCCAGGGGCGCCTGGGTGGCTCAGTCGGTTAAGCGTCCGACTTTAGCTCAGGTCACTATCTCGCGGTCCGTGAGTTCGAGCCCCACGTCGGGCTCTGGGCTGATGGCTCAGAGCCTGGAGCCTGCTTCCGATTCTGTGTCTCCCTCTCTCTCTGCCCCTCCCCCGTTCATGCTGTGTCTCTCTCTGTCTCAAAAATAAATAAACGTGAAAAAAAAAAAGGTTCTGGGTAAAATCTAGTTCTAGTGTGGGTAGTTATGATTATCAAACAAGGCTATATATTTGAATACAAGTAGTTTTTACCTATGTGCTTCATTTTCCTTCTCAATTATTCTCAATTATAAAATACAAAGGTGAAATTTATAGTATTTGTTGAATACTTAATATGTGACAGATATTGTGTTGAGTCTTCTACATATACGATCTCATGTTCACAACAAAATAGGAGGAACAATTAGGAAATTCACTTGATGCCCATGGGAAATAGCAGCAAAGTGGTGGATATAAACTGGTTTTCAGGATGGTCAATAAACTTTTTGCTCATATGATCTGAAATATTGAATCCTGAGTATATATAATCTCCAATCCTAATGATTTTTGAAATCATTGTAAGAATTTGTTAAATCTAATTTAATGATGTCCCATTGGTCATCTCTTTATTATCTGCATGTACAATTATTTTCCAGTATGCTCATAAAAGTATCATAGCTTCCTTTTTTTCATGTGATTCACTATATAAGAAAATACAAAACTGTGGGACACTCATGCATTTGGTGGAGGAGAAAATAATTATAAATTATTATTACAAATAAAAGTAAAATCTTTCAGCTTATAGTGTTAGCAATGAAAAATCATTGTTTTGACTCTAGTTGAAACCTGTGTATAATTATTTCTGCAGTGTGTTATCTGTTGTATTTTAATTCTATTCCAAATAACCAATATTTAAGATGAATAATATAAAGAAATCATAATGGATCTACAGAATGCTATTTACTGCCTGTGGTTTTTAGTTAATGAAGATAGGGAGAAAATCAGTCAGAACTTACTGATTCCATAGCTCAGGGCAAGTTATCTTGGCATTTGTATCCATCTTTGTTTTAAAAATAAAAAAAGCCTTTTTGAAGGATGTCATTAATGGACATATTTTATTCCTACTTGACAGATATACATCATTCCAACATACTTCCTAGATTCTGATATTTGTTTACATTTATTCATTTACATACTAGAGTTTCACAGATACCCTTTAAATTTAATGCCCTTTTGACTGTGTGAGTAGCCTGATACATAGTCATCAAATAGTGATGATGTTAAAAATCTAGAAATTAAAAAAAAAGAGAGCAGCTGACTTCTTGCATCATATGTGTAGTTTAGATAATTGTTGTCACTTCTGGGCGCCTGAGTCTGGTATCAGGAATCACATGACCACTTGTGAATGTGCTCATCCGTTAGAGGATAAACAACTGATTCTAGTTTGTCTTAGGAACAAGCAATGAAAAGGGTCCCTTCTATTACCAGGTATTATAAACTGAGGGGACATGATAGAGATACTTCTAGATGAGCTCATCTCTCTGATTTTTAGCGCTTGAGGTGATGGGCTTCTAGTTATTGCTAGTATTGTTACCTCAATTTCAGGACTTTGTGAAATTATGAAAAAAAAAGTGAAGAAAATTTTTCTACTATTGACAATAATTTATAAAAAAAGGCTAGTATTATTTAAGATAAAGGCAGCTTACAAGATCTTTCCCAACAGCTTTTAGAAATACTGTTTTGTCATACGAAAACCAGATAAAGACACCACTAAAAAGAGAGAACGACAGGCCAGTATCCCTGATGAACATAGAGGCAAAAATCCTCCACAAAATACTAGCAAACCAAATCCAACAATACATTTAAAAAATCATTCACCACAATCAAGTGCTGGTTCAATATTAGTAAATCAGTCATCATGATACATCACATTAAGAAGAGAAAGGATTAAAACCATATGATCATTTCAATAGATTTAGAAAAAGTACTTGACAAAGTACAACACTGATTCATAATAAAAACCCTCAACAAGGTAGGTCTAGAAGGAATACACCTCAATATAAAAAAGGCCATATATGAAAAACCCACAGCTAACATCATCCTTTATGGGGAAAAACTGAGAGCCTTTCCCCTAAGGTTAGGAATAAGACAGGCATGTCCACTCTCACCACGTTTATTCAAATAGTACTGGCAGTCCTAGCCACAGGAATCAGACAACAAAAAGACATAAAAGGCATTCAGATTGGTAAGGAAGGAGTAAAACTTCACTATTTGCAGATGACATGATACTATACATAGAAAACCCTAAAGACTCCACCAAAAAGCTGCTAGAACTGATAAACGAATTCAGTAAGGTCACAAGGTACAAAATCAATGTAGAGATATCTGTTGCATTTCTGTACACCAATAATGAAGCAGCAGAAAGAGAAATTAAGAAAATAATCAATTGCATCCCAAACCATAAGATACCTAGGAATACACTTAACCAAAGAGCTGAAAGACCTGTACCCTGAAAACTATAAAATAGTGATGAAAGAAATTCAAGATGACACAAAGAAATGGAAAGACGTTCCACACTCATGTCATACCACCCAAAGCAATCTATATGTTTAATGCAATGCCTGTCAAAATATCAACAGCATTTTTCACAGAGCTAGGACAAACAATCCTAAAATTTGTATGGAACCACAAAGACCCTGAGTAGCCAAAGCAGTCTTGAAAAAGAAAAGCAAAGCTGGAGGCCTCACAATTCTGGACTTCAAGTTATATTACAAAGCTGTAATAATCAGAACAGCATGGTACTGGCACAAAAATACACACATAGATCAATGGAACAGAATAGAAAACCCTGAAATAAACCCAAAATTATATGGTTAATTAATCTTCAACAAAGCAGAAAAGAGTTATCAGGGGGAAAAAGTCTCTTTAACAAATGGTGTTAGGAAAATTGGACAGCAACATGTAAAAGAAAGAAACTGGACCACTTTCTTACACCATACACAAAAATCAATTAAAAACAAATTAAAGACCTAAATGTGAGACCTGAAACCATAAAAATCCTAGAAGAGAACATAAGCAGTAACTTCTTTGACATCAGCTGTACCAACATTTTTATAGTTCTGTCTTTTTAGGCAAGGGAAACAAAAGCAAAAAAAAAAAAAAACTATTGGGACTTCATCAAAATAAAAAGCTTCTGCACAGCAAAGGAAACAACAAAACTGAAAGTCAGCCTAGGGAATAGGAGAAGATATTTGCAAATGACACGTCTGATAAAGGGTTAGTATCCAAATTATATAAAGAACTTATTCAACAACCCCCAAAGCAAACAATCCAGTTAAAAAGTGGGCAGAAGACATGAACAGACATTCTCCAAAGAAGATATACATATAGCCAACAGCCACCTGAAAAATGTTTATCATCACTTACCCATCAGGGAAATGCACATCAAAAGTACAATGAGCTGTCACCTCACACCTGGCAGAATGGCTAAAATCAACAGGCGTTGGTGAAGATACGGAAAAAGGAACTATCGTGCACTGTTTGTGGGAATGCAAACTGGTGTAGCCACTCCGGAAAACAGTATAGTGGTTCTTCAAAAAGTTAAAACTAGAATTACATTAGGATCCAGCAGTCACACTACTGGGTATTTACCCAAATAATACAAGAACACTAATTCAAAGGCACACACGCACCCCTGTGTTTATACCATTAATGCTATAAACACCCCTGTGTTTGTAGAATTATTTTATTATTTAAACACTGGGGTGTTTATAGCATTATTTACAATAGCCAAGATAGGGAAGCAGCTCAAGTGTCCACACGTCGATGAATGGATAAAGAAGATATGGTATGTATATACAATAGAATATTATTCAGCCATATGAAAGAGTGAACTCTTGCCATTTGCATTGACATGGATGGAGCTAGAGAGTGTAATGCTAAGTGAAATAAGTCAGTCAGAGAAATACAAATACTATACGAGTTCACGGAGATGTGGAATTTAAGAAACAAATGAGCAAGGGAATAAGAGAGAGAGAGAGACCAGGAACAATCTCTTAACTGTAGAGAAGAAACTGATAGTTACTAGAGAGAAGGGAGGGTGGGAGGGGGATGGGTTAAACAGGTGATGGGGATTAAGGAGTGCACTTCTTGTGATGGGCACCGGATGATGTATGGAAGTTTTGAATCACTACATTGTACACCTGAAATTAATAAAGCACTGTATGTTTAAAAAAAAAAAAAAACAGCAAAAGAAAAAGGAATTCTATTTTATCTAAAATTAACATATTTACAGTACTAAACAACAGAAACTCTTTCCGTCAGCTATAATTTCTGTCGTCTTAAAACTGTGATTTACAGGGGCACCTGGGTGGCTCAGTCGGTTGAGCGTCCGACTTCAGCTTAGGTCATGATCTCACAGTCTGTGAGTTCAAGCCCCGCGTCGGGCTCTGTGCTGACAGCTCAGAGCCTGGAGCCTGCTTCAGATTCTGTGTCTCCCCCTCTCTCTCTGCCTCTCCCCCGTTCATGCTGTCTTTCTCTGTCTCAAAAATAAATAAGAACATTAAAAAAAAATACTAAATAAAAACCCTGTGATTTACAACAAATTCCAGTCATCTTTTTCCTTCCAACCTGGGATTAATTTTACCTCAAGGCAGTTCTTTCTATTTCATTGGACCTCTGCCCTATAAACAATTTTATTTGTAAATAATGATGTGTTTAAATGTTTATGTTAACACTGAATTGTATTCACTTACGAAAGAGATTATTTCTGATCTGTTGAAGGAAAGAGATGGCTTATACTGTCTTTTGTCAGCTTTCCCTCCTCTGAGATGCTATTCCTGATTTCTCTGAGTTGCCTTAGGAGCTTTTTTTTTTTTTCTTGCTGGTCAAATTTTATCTCCTGCTTTTACCAAAAACTTCCTAAGTTGAGTCATAATTATCTCATCACCATTAGAATAAGTCCCATAAGGAAAAGATAGACATTAGATTCATGTTTGTATCTCAGTATTCCACACTGTGCCTGGCATTATGTGTTTAACAAATAATTTTAAATGAGTATATACCTTTTTTAACTAAAGTTTTATTGAGTGCAGTTTTATAAATAAAATAGTCCTGAAAATAATTCTGCCTGCAGAAGTTGAATACCTGGTGAGCTATTGTAGCTCAGTTGGGTCATGCCGCAAATGAGCATATGTCAGACTTCCTATGAGGGGTCACTCCACAGAAATGATGTTTTCAGAGGCAGTTGCTTCTATGTAGAGGAAAGGATCACACCTTAGATTTGTGTAACAAGCTCTGAATTTCTGGAAACCACACTCATGAGTAATAATATCTGCCATCTTGCCTAGTTGGCTTCCTTCCTCTTTCTCTCTTTCTCCTTCCCTCCTTCCTCTTTCCTTATCTCCCTCCTTCAAGAGCTGGTGTTTTTATATCTTATATTCATGTTGGAAAGGGGCAGGTCCAAGGAAAGTAAAAAAAAAGCGGGGGGGGGGGATGAAGAGAAGAGGAATAACATATACCGATCACAATATAGAGAGCATTTACCTACTTAACCCACTTGAGGGCTACATGTGGGCTATAGAAATATTTTACAAGCTGAAAAATGTGAGGGCATCAGATATTCTGTTTTGCAATCACTGTGTGCAGTTTCCCATCAGAATGCTTTCTTCAGAGAAAATGCCATCGACCAAATGAAAAGGCGGGGTGTTGTTTTGGAATGTTCAAAATGCCTTTTGTGCTTAGTATTGCTATGAAAAAAAGCTTATGTCCTTTCTTATGTTAGTATTGATGTGATATATTTAATCAGACTTTCAAATTTTTATTTTATTTATTCTATAACTATTTTCTCTGAAGACTGATCATCAAGGAGAGAGGGAATGTGGGAAACTCCATGGATTTAAAACCTTGTACCTTAGATTTGTTTTCTGTCTGAAATTTTTGGGACAGAAATGTAATAGTTTATTGTGAACTCTGATAATCAAACAATAATTTCGCCACTCCGCTCTGTAAAGCTTTCTCGGTGTTTTGTTTGTTTAATCTTTTCTACCACCTTGCCTCCTTCAAAACTTGCCCTGTGGCCCCATCCTTCAGGCATCCATATTCTGCTTTCCAAATTGACTGGCAGCTAATCTTATAAACGAATCCATTCTAATGGCTGCTGATATGATACTGGGGCTTGAGGTCAATCCTTCCACCTAGTTAAGTTGTTAAAATTTTTTAAAAGAGGCAGTCTGATGAAGCAAACTGAGCATGAGAGCATCAGAAAAACAGAGTTGGAGTCCAAGTTTCACCACTAATTTTGTAACTTAAGTTTGAGCCCCAGCCCAATAAATATGATGGTAAAATTATACCGACTTTGTCTCTCAGGGAACGAACTATTAAAGTATGTATTAGAAAATGAAAAAGTGGTATGTATAACACTGATTTAAAGGCCTCTTTAGAAACAATGATTTAACCCAAAGCAGTGAAGATATGTATATAGTTTCTGCAACTCTACCAGGTACAGAGCTTTGTGGGATATCTAAAAAGTTCCATGTAGAGAGATCATAAAGGTATACAAATCACTATTATAAAGAAGACAATGATGAAAAATATTAGAATTAAAATCAATGCTGTAGGAGTTCAAAGAGAGAGATCACCTCTGAATTTCTGGCAAGGAGGAGCTGTATGAATCAGAGAGGTGTTCATTTAGGAGGTAGCAATAGACTTCCAAAAAACGGTAGGGTTTAAGCATAACACTAATGACAGGTATTTAGAGCTCTATACCACACAGAGAAGGCTTTAAAAACACAGAGAGATTGACTAAGACTGTACCCTAAAACACAGAGTGTCAGGGAGGCTGCTTTCGGCAATATTTCTCTTCTCAGTTATGTATAACTTAAGAATATATACAACTATGAAGATACACAAGCATTAATAAGAGGCTCCAGAATTTCGAGGAAGTGACTGCAGCTTGCTCGATCTTTTGGAATTATATTTCTGGAAGTATTATCTGAAATTAATATTTTCAGCAGTATGAGTCCAAACTTCAGAAATAAAAACTTTGTGCCAACACTATAGCCTACATATTAAATCTTTCTGTCTATGAAGGCATTTTCACACCAGATACGCCTGTATCCTATTTATTGCAGATGCCATAAGTAAGAGAATTAAGTGGCTGATACACTTAATTCTTTAATGTTTGATACCGGACAGGACTTGTTCTCCCAAATTTGGGGACCCACATCAAGACTTCAGAAAACATTTCAGTAGTATGATGAGAAATGGCATATTCACGTAGTGTCAAAGTATTTCCCCCACTAGATACTTATTCATTACAAAGGGAAATTTGCCAACTTGACAGTGGAGAAACCTGGCAGACACAACTTTAACCAAATCATCAAAATGACCATCACTAGTAATAGGACATATGGATCTCATGTACCCCCTGCTGTGGGACACTGGGAAGGACACAGCATTCCTTCTGGTGACAATGCATAACCTTGGTCTCTTCACGAGGAGATACCAGACGAATGCAACTTAAGAGACAGTCTTTAAAATAATGGCCAGTGTTCCTCACTCACATCGAGGTCATGAAAGACAAGAATACAGTTTGTAAATTAGTTAATATTTACAAACAGATTAGTTAGATTAGTTAACATTAATCTTCTGGTGTTGATAATCATACTGTTGGTTGTATTAGACATTACCATTTGGAGAAACTGAAAGAGGAGAGAGTAGAATTTCTGTACTATTTTTTTTTAAAGTGATACTTGTACTGGTTCACTGGATGAAAAATTTTAAATCCATAATGGAATGTCACTTTTAGACCAGTCTTCTGCATGTTTCTGTCTTGGCTGAGAGTACTTTATAGAGCACTGTGACTTCCCTGGATTAAAGACTTTGAAAGTAATACTGTCATTTCCCCATGTTATTTGTTCATCTGTGAAGTCATTCTGCCATCCTTTGGCTCTCCAGTATTGTGGCCCCAAAAGTCACCTCTCCATTCCAAATATAGACCTTTTCATCCGGGTAAAACTCATCCTAATCACAGTTGATGCTTAAGAGTGTTTACCTGTCAAAGTTCGTCATTGCATTTCCTTACTTCTCCATCTGCACCATTTCACAATGTGTTAAAAAAGAGAAAAAAAAAGACGACATCTGGCTTAATATGGTTTTTGAGCTAAAGAAGTACCTAGCAAGCCAGTGGTCTTTAGTTCCATTGTGCGCCAAGTATCTTTTTCCACATTAATAAATTTAACCTGTGAGAGAGCCTGCCATTTTAACATCTACCGAAGTAGATGTTGCCTAAAATTTAGAACTCCAAATATCAATAAGGTGCACTGATGTTCTGTAGTAAATGTTCTTTAAAAGCTTGTTTCATTTTAGTCAAACAGGGTCTAGGGTTGATTTGTACCCAAAGTTTCTCCTTTAGAGTTCTTTTCTCCTGGAGAAAACAAACCTTCTCCAGCAGACCAGTGCCCTGTGGGTCCCGTCCCTTCTACGGACCTCCTGCCCATTGACTAACTTTTGGCTGTTGCCCCTCCGCTGCCGTTTTCTGTGTCTGTTAGCCCAGACCTTTCACTTCCGTGATGATTCCTTCCTAACCATACCTTCCAAAGGATTGTCTCCCTCTGGGTCTCAAGATTTGAAACAGGAAGTGGGATTGGGTCAGCATGTGACAGGGAGGGGTGTCTGGAAGGTCAGGGAGGGTTTCTGGCAGCAAAGAGACATACAGTGCCAGGTTTCTTGAGCAAGAGTGGGGACTCCCTCCTTCCTCCTTCCAGCAGCTGAAAGGAGTCCAGAAACTGCAGCTCCTCTTTCCAGTGACACTTCCAAACATTTGCAAGAGCCAGTCTCACTCCACGTGAATGTTTTCAGACACCTGGGATGAGCTGATTTTCTGTTTGTAGAAATAGACCACAGAGCAAAGGGCAAAATATGGCAGTTTTTCCCCCCAGTCTTGAACATGGTCTCTGCATAGAAAACTTATTTTGTATGTGAACATGCAGGTGAAGGCTTTCTAGTTTTATTTCAGATCATGGTTTTGTTTTTAAAAACATCTTGAATTTTCTACCTTATTACCAATGATATTACTACCTGGAACCACATTTTATCTCTTCTATTTCTCTATGCTGAATATGGTAATTTGTAGGTTTCAGTAGGCCTTATAATAATAGAAAGAATATCCAGACCTATCATAGCCTCAGAATTAATTCTTAAAGCCAGCCGGAATACTAAAGTAAAGGATTCCTGAGTTTGTGTTATATGCTGATATATGGTGGCATATACACGTGAATTTGCTTCTTCTTAATGCTGTGCACGTTGATTGCCATGACGTTTTAGAAACTGTAGCCAAAGGGTGCATTTTTATTCTTGAGAAATGCAGTGATTTAACTGGCTCTAGGATTTAGACAATTCCAGTGTCTTGTTTTGGAGTTTTTAGGCACTGAATGCATGAAAAGGGAATGTTTCTATTTTGCCACCACCATTATGTTATCTTTTCCAGTGCAATTACAAGCTAATTCAGGCTCTTTGTGTTAGACTAATAGCTTCTGATTCGCTGCTGTCACCCAGTACCTCTTCATGCACTTTTAATAACATCTGCAGTGCCCCCAGCACTTACCTAGGGTGAGCATTTTTCTCTAAGTAGAGACTCATCTTTGGCAAATCATTAATGGAACATCAAAAAGATCCCATCTGTTAGAGTTACATATGGCTAAGATCAGAATTATCAAATATCTCATTTTTTTCTTTATTCTTTTTTTCTTTTTTCCCCTTTCTTATCCACACAATAAATGTAGTTGTCAGCAGGATAAGTTCATGCGCCGGATAAGGTCACAATTTCATTTAGTGACAACTTCCAACAGTACGAACTTACAAGGTTCGATTTATTAAAGAGTCAGAAGGGATAAGATCACTGCATGGCCAGCCTGATTTATCAGGGTTTGACTGGAGCACTTGAATAGGGAATGTCGTATTTCAAGTTTATGTTCAGAACTGTAGTTGTGTGTGTGTTATGACTGTATGACTCAAAAATTGAGAAGGGAAATTAGAAAAGGTATCCCTATAAGGCGATTTGTAGCCACTTACCAAGAACTATCATTTCCTGCGCCAAACTATGCTTTGAGATGGCTCAACATAGCATAATGTAAATGGCACCGTTTGTCTTCAAATGCAGATGAAACATGCTGTTCTTAATGCCCGAGGAAACACACATAGTGGCAGCCCTGCACTTAGGCTGTGAAGATAATCAGCAGTGAAACGACCGGCTCACCCTCTTGTGCATCTGGCGGGCAGCCGTCAAATGGTTAAACCATAAAATAGCAAGAGCTCTGCCATACTTCAGCCACCTTGGCTGACTTTGAAAATGTTTTGAGATTTTTAGAATCTTTGAGCGCTTTTTGAACTCAGCATGACTTCGGGGCTGTCCATGTTTGATACCATGATGTATAATGTTTTCCAGCCATGAAGAAAATATAAATATGGGTTCTGACGCTATAGCCTTCTGTTATAGGAAGGCCTGATAAACATTATGAGCTAATTCATGTGGTCTGCTTTAAAATTTGGTTACATGTTTAGAACCAAGTTCAAACCAATCCAAATTTTATTTTCAGCAAATGAAATATGATCTTCTGTCGTCTCACTTATTTGCAGCCACGTCCTATGAAAACTGAGCCTGGAGTTAAGGGACGTTCTGTAAATACCATATACATTTATGTCATCAACTTAATGCTGAATTCAGTCGAAGCACGATTGCTGATTAACTATGCTAAAAGACCCACATCTTGTCTGTTCCCCTTTGGTATACTACAGTTTTCGTATATTTTGCTTTCTAAAGAGCCATCAAAAGGACCCTATTTAAAAGAAGGAAAACAATGGCTTCATTGTACTTTCAATAAAATAAGATTTGAGGGTATCTCTCTTGATTTTAAGTATTTCTTTCCACCAGTGAATTTCTTTTATTTGCACAAAAAAGTGAGTTGATATCTTAAAAGCTGCAGTATGTTTGGTAGTGATTTCGGACTTAGGGCTTTCTCTCTCTCTCTCTCTCTCTCTCTCTCTCTCTCTCTCTCTTTTTTAAGTGAGGCTATCATAAGTCTTTGAGTAATCACAGACTTTTAAAAGTATGCATTATCAAGAAGATAAGAGAAACAGCCCTCAGCACTAACAATATTATCTTTTACCAAAATTGATTAGTCCATCCTATGTGTCTCAAATATTTTGTGTGAATTTACCCAGCATGTAAAAAAAAAAAAAAAAAAAAAAAAAAGAGGCTTCTTTTTGAGGAATAGCTGCAAAAATGTGAACTGGGATGAGAGGAAAAATCTTTAGTTTTCATCCTGCTCCATATTTCACAGATGAGGTAATGTAAGTAAATGTAGCAAAATGCTGAGCAAATGAAATGATTATTATTGTACTCCAAAGAGAAGACACATACTAAGACAACATTTTTTTGTCCTTAAAATCAACTTTAACTGCACTAAAATTGAGTGTAGGAACTTGAGTGTAAGTAAATTAAGTGTATGAAGTCTTTACACAATCAACTATGTTCAGTTTATATTTTGCAATTACCACATGTCACAAACTATATTGATTACCAGGGGATAAACAGAAATTAAAAACCATACCTGTAGTTCAAGGCGCCTATTTATATTCCTGTTGAGGTGAAAAGGGTTATCAAAGAGAAACCACCAGCTAATAATTAAATACAAAACTGTGTACCATTGGATTATAAATGCCATGGGAGTACTAGGGAAGGAGAACTCAGTTTTCTCTGGAATTCAGAGACATCTGGTGAGACAGAATTGCTTTGGGTTTGATCTTGCAACATTAATAGAGTTTATCAAGTATAGTGTGTCTGCCATGTAGCAACCACAGTTCTCTGAAAGGTGACGGTTAACCTGGACATGAGGAGGGAAGTACAGTGAGAAAGACTTTCTTGATCTGGAGTGAAGAAGAGTCTCTTCTGAAGAGCAAAACAGAAAGTGAGGCAGGCACCGTGGAGCAACATTGTGGTTAAGATTCAGGCATAAAAGCTCAAGTTGGGATGGTCAGAAGGGAACTAGTGGAGGAACTTGTACCAGTGAGTGAGATGGTGACCATGGAGTTTTTTAGCGTGTTTATGCTGATAGGGATTTGGAGCCTGAATTGGAGCTGTAGAGTGAATTGAGATTGGTTGGAAATCTACATCTGAGTTGATGAAACCTGGGGAATGCTGATAAGAAAGATGAACCCCCCCCAAAAAAAAGAAAGGTGAATCCAGAAGATATTTGAAAGGAAGATAAGCCAAGGTATGACGTGTATTTTGGATGGAAGTGGTAAGAGGCAGTGTGACCACAGACATTGGTGAATGGTCACATGTGTTGATGCGAGTTTGTGGACACGCTCTTAGAATGCTTCAGTGTCTTTTGGGTGAAGTAGTAAGTATTTATTAGGCACTTTGCATGTGTTATGATGTGAAATAATCCTCCCAGCAGTAATATGAAGAAGATATTATAGTTCCCATTTTATACGCAGAAACTGAAGTTCAGAGGGTTAAGGGACTTACTCAGGTTCACATGGCTTATTCAACAGACTCTTCTCCAATTCAGTTTTGAACTCATTCCAGCCTGTGTACTGGCCTCCCCTTCTACCAAACTCCTTTCACTCTGCATACTCATGATTTCCCTTTCATCAAAAGTTATCTTTCTGGTTCTTTTCTTACTTTCATAAATTTTCACATTACTTGATTGATCCCTCCTCCTTTACATTCTCAATCAATCGACTGCTATATCGGTTTCTTCTCTATTCTCTTGCACTTCTAATTTTCTGTGCATGCTCCTCTATCATTCTGCCTTTTGAAGATCCTTGGAACTCTGTCTCAGGTCTTCTTATTTTATTGTGATATACTCTGTCCTGGGTGAACCATACAATAGCTTTTATTGCCATAGACCAGCTAGTTTTAATTAGTGGCTAAAATGCCAAAATTTATCATTCTAGTTAAGACCTTGCTTCTGAGTCTCAGGCTTGTACTTGCCCGTGTAAAATCACCTCTTGCCTTCCTTACAGCCACTTTGACCTGAATATTTCCAAACTCTAACTCTTCATCTTACCCTTAAATCTTTTTTGTGTTTGTTCTTTATCTCAGCAATATATGACCATTGACCCATTTGCTTAAGCCGATACCTGAACGGTATTGTTGGATTTTCCCTTCCCTAACTCCTAAAATCTGAATAATCAATAGGTTCTATGGTGTCTACTTCCCAAGCCTTGTGAATGGATTACATTTCCTGAAATTTGTCCAAGGTCCAGGCTTGTCTTGTTTGTTGCTTTGTGCTTGGGCATAACCCACAGTCTGATACCAAATAAATTAGTGGAATCAAAGAATGAATAAGTTAATGTATGGAGGCAAAAAAGAATGAATAAACAAATCAAACAAGAATTGGAGCTTTGCTTTCTGATTTTGAAATATCTGTCCTTTTTAAGTTAAACATCCATTTTTATGATAAGCTGTTGGACCTGGCACTTTGACTCACCATTCCAGGGTTCTTTCTACCTGTCATGATATATCATATCTGGGGAAAGAAAATCATGGTATCAGGAGCACCTTACCAACTAGCAAGTGAGTGCAAAACCCTCTTTACCAATGACAAAGCCAAGACTCGGAAAAGACATCTCTTCTTCAAGGCTGTTTAGTTGATTATTGGATAGAGTTGACTAAAAGTTAATCTTATTTTTGGTGTGATAATGTCTCCTCTATTTCATGACACTTATTTATCTTCAAAAAAATTTAAATATTATATTGTCAGGCAACATCTAAGTTAAATTAAATATAATTTCCATTTATACAATGTCTTCTCTTGCTATCATTAACCTATGTAGCTTTGGTAGTGTTTAAATGCTAATTATTTCCAATGTGTTTGCAGTTTTCTAGTGAATAAATGGATATTTTTATTTAACTACTTCATCAACAGAATGGATTTTCCTAAACCTCAAAATAACTTCTTGATAAGCAAGAAAGGAGACTGGGATATGCCTGTTTGCCTAATAAAGTTGAAAAGATTGACTTGTTAGCTTGAACAGTTACTGGACTTTTTGTTATGGCCATGTTTAAGAGCTCATAAAAGTAGTTTTGGTTTGCTTAAAATTCTAATGCAGAGTCAAAGACACCTCAAGAACTTTGGAGATATTTGGGTATCACTTTATGATCTGCCCTAAGTTTGTAGTTCTTAATCCATTAAAAGACAGAGCTACTTGTAAATCCACAGGTATAGATAAGAAGTCACTGTTTGACTGAGCCTGAACCCTTTTCAAATGAAAAATGTCAGTGGCAGAAAGAGAGAATGAATTACTTTTTAAAAAGGTTTTCAAAGATCCTCAGATTTCTCTGGTATCACTTAAATGTGACATGACTGTTTTTTTTTTTTTAAGTGTGTAAAAACAAGCACATTATTTGGGCATCATTTTTATGTAGAAAAGAACATTCTTAACCAGTGTTTAGCTGAGGGATTGAAATGTATTTTATCTTTAAATAGTAAGTTATAAAGAAATTGCTTAAAATTTAAATATCATTGGAAAATTCAAGGAACTATCAGATAGAAATTAAACAGTCTCTTTTCAAGTAGAATAAAATCTTAAAGATGTAAATCACTATATTATCACATTTGAATATGAAGGCACACATTGTGGGACATTTCCCACTGAGTCCTTTTTGACATCATATTGGATTATTAGCTAGGCTCTGCCTCTGAAAATTTGGGGTATAAGTGCTCTGCTTCCAATGTACTAATCAAAAAGATTGTACAAGGATGCAAAACATTTTCAGGGGAAAAATCTCAGAAATGGGTTTGTTATTCCACAAAGAGAAAACAAATTATTGTTCCATATTCCCTGGACTCTGGACTTGATACTTAAGCATATATTATTTATTGTAAATATCTTACTTATAAAGCTATATTTCAGAAGCTCAACTCATTGAATCTTTTTGGGGTCCATTTTCCTCATTACTGATCATCTTTAGTTACTGATACGTCAGAGTGAAAAACAAACTGGAGGGGAGAGGTGTTGTCTCAGTTCAATGAGTTTAATGAGTTCTTCCATTTTTTGTGTATTTGGCAAGTGGGAGAGGAAGGGAGCATGAGAAGTAGGGAGAATGGTGTAGTTCTTGAAGTGACATTTTTTACCGTGAACATGGAATTATTATTTCCATTGCATTTTCATTGTCCCGATACAGATAAATTTATATTTCATAATGGACACAATGTCAACATTACTCAAAATTTTAGCTGGTTGTGGTTTACATAACTTTGACTTTGGTTTTCAGGATTCAAGCAATAATAGAAACATGAAAAGTAATGTCTGGTATTTTAACTATTAAACAGAGGTGGCACAAATGCCAAGAAGTAAAGGAAAGATCTAACTGAACTCAGGTTGATGGTATTGCTTTTAAAAACATCAAGATTAAATCTACATATTTAAAGACAGTTACTGCCTTGAAAAGAAATTAAGGCCAGAGTAAGACAAAACATTTATGCTAGGGGCGCCTGGGTGGCGCAGTCGGTTAAGCGTCCGACTTCAGCCAGGTCACGATCTCGCGGTCCGTGAGTTCGAGCCCCGCGTCAGGCTCTGGGCTGATGGCTCAGAGCCTGGAGCCTGTTTCCAATTCTGTGTCTCCCTCTCTCTCTGCCCCTCCCCCGTTCATGCTCTGTCTCTCTCTGTCCCAAAAATAAATAAAAAACGTTGAAAAAAACATTTATGCTAAATTACCTACCATAACTTATGTATTGCTTAGAAAATGTAATAACTGAATACATTCTATTTTATTTAGAACTTTTCTCAGCTATCTGTGGTATTTGGGTTTCCATTTATACTTCTTTTTTTTTTTTTTTTTTTTTTTTCAACGTTTATTTTATTTTTTTGGGACAGAGAGAGACAGAGCATGAACGGGGGAGGGACAGAGAGAGAGGGAGACACAGAATCGGAAACAGGCTCCAGGCTCCGAGCCATCAGCCCAGAGCCTGACGCGGGGCTCGAGCTCACGGACCGTGAGATCGTGACCTGGCTGAAGTCGGACGCTTAACCGACTGCGCCACCCAGGTGCCCCCCATTTATACTTCTTATTCATCCATTCGTTCCCGCTTTAATGTCTGCTCTTCAGCAGGTTGAGAAGAAATACCAATAAAAAGAACTAATACATTGTATTATTAAGATTAATATTTTAAAATACAAAGCTTTTGCTATGATAATATGGTATAGTGATACTATCAGAACATAAATATCATAGATTTAATTATTTAAAGAGAAAGATTCCAATTCTCCAATTCATGATTGAGATTTTGTTTGATTATCCCAAAGACTTTTTAGGCTGATGGCCATTCTTTGAAGATTTGAAGCCTTCACTTAGTTATTTTTTTTAAATTAATTCACTTATTTCTTTATTTTATTTCTTAATTTTTTTAATGTTTATTTATGTTTGAGAGTGAGACAGAGCATGAGCAGGGGAGGGACAGAGAGAGGGAGACACATAATCTGAGGCAGGCCCCAAGCTCCGAGCTGTCAGCACAGAGCCCAACGCAGGGCTCAGACTCGTCAACCACATGATCGTGACCTGAGCTGAAGTCAGACACTTAACCAACTGAGACACCCAGGCGCCCCTTATTCATTTATTATTTAAGTGAGCATTTGATGAATTCCTACTTTATGCTAACATGTATACTATCTTCACTTCCTGTTTCCTTTTAATGATCCAATGTAATAATTTGGAGGGAATGAAAGGAGGGAGACCACCCTAAACTGGCTGTTTCATAAGGTGTTTTTTTTTTCCAAACTCTTCTGGTGACAGAATCTACATCAAATACCAAATATAAAAGAAAAATGAATTTGATTAAACATTTTTTTAATTTGGGAAAACATACATCTCTACTTTTTGTACGTGTAAATATTTTAGCCCCTGAAATTAGTAGTACCTTGAAAAAACTACCACATACTTCCAGAGACTCTCCAGATGTTGCTCACCACGAGTCTTGAATAACTATAATAAAAGTATTGTGTAAGGTGTATATCTTTAATTATAATTTTTAGTTACATTCGTGAGCAAATATAAGAATGTTAACTCTAAGCCATTGTCCTAATGTTTCTTGTCTATCCGTTTTGGCATCACAGCACTGCTTTTGGAAGAGTGTTATTATTTCAGGTTCTTAAGGACTTACTAAATAGAATTCACTTCTGTGGATGATGTGTGTGAAAAAGGTGCAAGAAAGAAATTGGACTAAATCTGAATACCATTATAAGGACAAGTTTTATTTTCCTCTCAGGATAACGAGATCAGTTGGTTTTCAGACAAGCATAATTAATTCCCTTTATATGAATCCCGAGAATGTTGTGTGTGTAAAGCAAACACACAAAAAAGAGGTGGCTGTGGGTAAAACACACGTGAAGGTACTCTAAACACCTCTTGTTTTTATTGTCTGCAGGAGAGCTGGAGGTATTTCAGAAAGACGGGGAACGAAAAATCCAGAGTCGGCAGCAACTTCCTGTGGGAACAACCTGGGGGCCATTTGCTGGGAAGATGGACCTGAATAATAACTCCTTGGTATGTGGATGTTCTGAGATGGTTGACTCAGTATTTTGTCATAGCTCAGAAATTATCTCTGCTTGCTTCCCAGGGAAATCGCTGAAAATAACAGTTTGTTTTTTCTTTTTCATGGCCCACAAAACTTGGAGACTTTCCAAGTGGTTTGTCTCTGACAGTAATATACGCAGAATTTAGAAGGAAACAGGTTAATCATACCAAATGGTTGTTTAGTAAGGTAATTTATAAGGTTGTTGCTTTATCTGCTTAGCCAGACTAATACTACTCACACTTAATAATATATACAAATGCTTTTATTTTTAAGATGACACAAATTAATTGTCATACATTACAGGTTTACATGAAGAACAAGAAATGAACAACCTTGTTATTCCTCCGTAATACTATTTGTACCTTTTAGAGCAACGATGAATGATTAGCGTCATAATTTCTGTGAGCATTTTTGTAAAATCTCTGTAAAATCTACCTCTAGGTAAGATTATACGGATAGTCGATTAACTCCTGTGTTAAAAAGTAGTGGAAAGATGGAATACGTGGATACATTTAAACTTCATTTCTTAATTGGATATTTTAGTTTTCCCGTTGCTGCTGTAGCAAATTATCTACCACAAACTTTGTGGCTTGGAAACAGCTCAAATACATCACCTTGCAGTTCTGCCGGTCTGAGGTCTGATGGGCTAAAACTAAGCATCTGCAGCACTGAGTCCGTCTCTGGAGTCTCCTAGGGTGACTCTGTTTCCTTCACTTTTCCAGCTTCTCAAGACCATCCACAGCCCTTGGCTCAAGGCCCCCTGCCGTCTACAAAGCCAACGGTGGCTGATTGAGTCTTCCTCACATCCACATTTAAGAACACCTGTGATTATAGTGGGCCCATCTGGGTAAATCTAGGATAATCATCCTCTTTTAAGGGCAGCTGATGAGCGACTTTAATTCCATCGGCTTCCTTAATTCCCTTTTGCCATATGATGTAACATTCACAGGTTCCAGGGTACAGACATTGGGACCTCTCCTGTTTAAGTGATGATACAAGTGATAAAACTTGGGGAAACAAATGTTTTATATTATTTAGGAGTTCCACAAGTTATATATACGAAATGACATTCTTCCTAAAAGCCACTTATATGAGAAGAGTCTCACGGCTGCCAGATGACTCTGTCTACCCTGTGGGGCCATAAAAACTCCCCAGAGGGGTTTTGACAAATGTACTGAACTCAGCAACACTGCAGCCCTTCTTCAATTTGTTACGTGAAAGAAATTTCTCCTTCAAGTTATTACATGAAAGAAACTGGTATGTGTGGATCTCCGCTTATTCAGTGCCTATTGGCTGACACAGAGGTTATTGGTTCAGCCAGAAGTAATGATTGGAATACATAGGAAATATTTGTGTCACCAAACTTTTAAACAACATGGGAGATTCTAGGGTGTGATTTTTACTTCCTAAATCCACATATTTATCCATAAAAGGATGAAGTCGGTGATTTCCCATGTATTTAAGAACTGAACAAGTTCATAGGCTAAGCTAAATACTTGATCATGTGGGCAACTTAATTCCTAGTGGTCCAGTTTACCCACTTCAAAAAGGCTTTGCGATGTGGCCCCACAAACACCGCAGGCGTTGGTCGGTTGAGTTGTTAATAGACTGGTCTATTGATTCCATTGAGAGAACAATATTTACCATACTGATTTCCGAGCAAAGGCAAGACGAAGATTGTCTAACCATCAAGGGTTGAGTTAAATACTACTCTAAGCCCATTTTATCTGGAAGTTTCTATTGGTTCTCTCGCTTAAAAAATGTTTTCGGCAATAAGATACTTATTTATCACTGCATATTCATCCCCAACACAACCTTTAGTTATTTCTCTGATATTTCTTCAAAAGTGTACTGCCACTGAAGTAGCACCTGTCATTGAAGTAAAAGAGAAATGTTCTCCTTTTACTATATCAAACTAATATCTATATGAAAATTCAGTTTTTGATCTTTATATGATTATCTATTTATATATGTGGGATGGTACAATTATACATTTTTAGCATTTGCTACATTTTGGGTGAAAAATAAACCTATTTGTCAAAGGTTAATTTCAATGAAATAATGTCCTATTTTTTGGACAAATGTTCTTTAAATATTCTTGTACCATTGTAAGGCTATTTGATGGCATGTTTAATATTTTTAAAGGGTTCAGCTTATAGATATGAAGAAGTTTTGATACCATTGGTACTATTTGATATTATTTTAAGACTATGAATACTCTTCAGGGTATCAAAAACCAGTAGTGGGTAGTAGTTTTTTTTATAGAAAATAATCTTAATAGTCTGGTTTTATTTTTTTGCCTTAGGGTTTCAATATTTGATTCATGTTATTTCCTGAAACTATAGTAATTTTCTCTATTTAAAAACTTAGTTGCTTTGCCAAAGTATACCTTAAAAGACTTTCCTTTTGTGATAGCATTCCTTTCCAAAATTTACTTCTAATTTTAAGTCACTAAATACTCCTGGTACCACTTTGGGTACTACTGTTCCTACTGTAGAATAATGAGCTAACATATACCACATACTCATTCTTTTCTAGCCACTGTGTAGAGAATTTGAAAGGGATTCACTCATTTAATCCTCAAAACAAACCTGAATTTGTGTCTGTTTAAAATTAGATAAGAAAATAAAGGCGTAGACCTTTTGATTCCAGCATCTGTATTTAAAACAATTGTTTTTAAATGGGTATTTATTTTTGAGAGAGAGAGAGAGAGAGAGACAGAACATGAGCAGGGAAGGAGCACAGAGAGAGGGGAACACAGAATCTGAAGTAGGCTTCAGGCTCTGAGCCGTCAGCACAGGGCCCGATGCGGGGCTCAACCTCATGGACCGCAAGATCCTGACCTGAGCCGAAGTCGGATGCTTAACCGACTGAGCCACCCAGGCGCCCCCAGCATCATGTATTCTTAAAGACCATGCCACACTGTCTGCTCAAGAGCATGTGTAGCATGATTTGAACATGATAAAAATGTTTGGGATTTCTTTACACATAGTCTAAGTTTATTTTAAAAACTCTGGAGAAAATACACAATGTTTTTTTTCTTTAGGCAAAATATTTGTTATGGTAATTGATAGACTATTGGCGCAATTATGAGTTAATTCAAAGGCTCCTGTGATTTCATTACCTCGATAATTTGGACAGTACTTTCACTTGTATTTTATGTCCTAAAGATAAATTTTCCTTATCATAAAATATATAGCCTCCTAACCCTTCCGTACCCAACCTTGAAGCAAATTTGGAAGTAGCACCCTCCTACAGTGCTTATTTGCCAACCAGTGTAATGTGAGTCTGCTCAGACTCATGGTGTTGGCTCAGGAGATTCAGCACACTAATTAATCCAACACAGTAATTAATTGAGTCACCATGCCAGATGTCAAATCCTTTTTATATCTTTCAAGTTCCCATCTTGAAGTGCATTAGCAATATGCCACCTTCTGCAGGAAGCCTTTGCAGACCAGGCATTTGGGTGTATAGAGCACATTTCAAGAAATACAGGCTGTATTGAAACGCCAAACAAATTGATTTGACAAAAAGTTATTCTTGGAATTATGTAACACACTGAACATAGAAATAAATAATCTTTTGCCCACACCCCATTATCTTGTTTGATACGTCATGTATCATTTCATGATTTAATAATAGCAGCAACAACATGTAGTTACTACATTCATTGCACAGATATGGGTCAGAGAGAGAGGAGAGGGAAAGAGGATATTAACTATAAGGAATTGGCTTATGAAGACTGGCCAGTCAGAAATCTTCAGTGTGGGCCAGCAGGCTGGAGCCCTAAGAGAAACAATGGTGCAGTTCCAGACCAAAGACCAGTAGGCAAAGACCCAGGAGAACCAATGGTACAGATGAAGCTTGTTGCTTGGAGAGGTCAGTCTTTTTGTTCTTTTCAGGCCTTCACCTGGTTAGATGAGACCCACCTGCATTACAGAGAGCAATCTGCTTTATCCAAAGTTCACTGATTCAAATGTTAGTCTCATCTAACACACCTTCCATGGGGTGCCTGGGTGGCTCAGTACTGAACTGGGACGCTCAGTTAAGCGTCCGACTTCGGCTCAGGTCATGATCTTGGGGTTTGTAAGATCAAGCCCCATGTCAGGCTCTGTGCTGCCAGCTCAGATGCTGCTTCGGATTCTGTGTCTCCCTCTCTCTCTGCCCCTCCCCTGCTTGCTCTGTCTCTGTCTTTGTCTGTGTCTCTGTCAAAAATAAATAATAAACATTAAAAATTTTTTTTTAAGTTAACACCTTCCAAGTTGTCACATAAAATTAAGCATCATAGCCTCCAAAGGACTACCATGTATTGTTTCAGTTTTTTCGGATATAATTGTGCACCCCTGAATGGACTGTTAGCCAGTGGGTGAGCCTAGCCTTCTCTCCAACATCCCACCTCTGTACCAAGGAATAACTTACATTAAATGCTATCACGGTGACACAAACTTAACTTTTTTAGAAGTCTTGCAGTTTCATTCAGAGGACTACTGACAAGCTGTTTTAAAAATCACTTTAAATTATGATCAGTATCTGTTTTGGGGGTATTGTAGAATTTCTGTATTTACATGTTGTACCTTTGACGTTTCCTCCATTTTCTCCAAAGGTCTTTGCAATATGCTAAATCATATGCTAGCACATAATGAGGGCCTAATAAGTGTCAAACAACAATGACTGTTTGGAAGATTGGATGTCTTTAATTTCAGTGACATTTGCCCTTCCTTGCTTCTGAATATATCAGCTGTCAGTAGCTAACTAGTCTAATTCAGCCAACTGCTGGAATTATACAACATGCATACTTTATTAAATAGAACATAAATAGAAAGTCCCACATTACTTACTACTTAATACTAAATTCCTCACAACCTGTTCAATTCAATAAGTGAAGTCTGACAGAGAAGTCTCATTTTATTGATCCTGCTCAATCAGGAGAGATTGTCTTATTTTCTCATAGGACGTTTGTGACATTCAATTCTACAAATGGGAAATATGCATATAAAGGGTACTGTAGACAGCATTTCATTGCCTTAATAATCAAATAATACAGGTGTTAAATTGTACCTTAAACTTTTTAAGATCGTTATCATCGTTAAAATGTGGTTGGGGAAAGAATTAGAGGTTCCTGTTCGATACCATAGGAAAATATCAGAATTTTTAGATGTCTCTGTTCCTCTCCTTCTAGCCCTAACTAACTATGTCTAACTATGTCTAGTTCTAACTGAACTTCTAGTTCAGTACCAATCTCTGATCCCATTCATTGCCAAAGTCTTCAAGCCTCGTGTTGTACACACCCTGTAGCAAGTACGCCCCTGCCCATATGTCTCTAGCGTTTATCTGTGTAGTCAAAAGCTGCTTAGTGGAAGTATCTGTGACTTTCTATTAGAGGACTTTTTTCCCAACCTCAGGAGCAAATTCACTGCAAACCAGACAAACTAGATGTGCTGGAGAACTAATATTTCCAGGACTGATAACCAATGAGAGACAGAAGCTGGTGGATAGATACCCCCGTCTCCTTGCCTCTCCTTTAGGCTCTGAGAAGCGGTTAGAGTTTGCCAGTGGAACTGAGCTCCAGTTGGCTTTATAATGCATTCTTTATGACCTTCCTTCTCTTTCCTGTTTCTCCATACCTCTACTGAAATTTTGTGAGATTGCCTACCCAATGGACTACTTGCACTCGAATCAATTTCATGGTAAGTTCTGGGGAAACCTCAACCTCTAAAATATAATAATGAAGTCAATTTGAAAGTAATATCCAAATTATTGTTGAGATTCTAGAGAACATAGATTTCTTTTAAAATTTTTATTCAGTTTTAGACCTCTGCCTCTGGCACATAATAGATATTCAACACATACTCTTTAAACTAAAAATCTGACTTTCCTTACCATGAGCATTCTGATGGACCCCACCCATATCCTCCAATCTCCACCATCTCAATGATATAATTTATAATTTGATGAGGCATGACTCTTTGTTGCGCCTTAACATTTCTTTTCATTGATGTTGACATTGGGAAAGATCTCTTCCTTTTTAATATTCATTCTAATCTAGGCTCAGGACTACCATACTTTCCTACTTCTCATATCTCTCTGGGTCTTGGCTCTTTTGAATTTAACTGTGCGTGTTTCCCAAAACACTCTGGCCTTTCTTCTCTTCTCCCTCTGTTCCCAGTGCCTCAGGGAGCTTATCCACTTGCAAAGCTTCAGCTACTAATTTACAAATGACATTTAAATTAAAAAATCTCTAACCTTGGCTTTTTACCCTTTCTCTAATAGCACATTTCAACTGTTTTGTAAGCCTTTCCCACTGACTTGCTCCAACTAAATAGTCACAAGGAGAGTTTAGTACTGTTTCCACAGATTGCCTCTCTAGTCTTCTCCCTGACTTTCCACTTGGAGTCACCTTTGATCCTATGTCTCTGCATCTCCTTTCCTGCCTCTGCAAGAAGTTCATTCTAGACGTTATTCTTTGTTGTTTTTTTTCTCCATTCCTACCTCTCCTTGTCTTAAAACTCAAATGTCCATTTATCCACATATTCACGCACATACGAGTGCATGGGCACACATCCCTCTGCTTTATTGCCTGTAACTACTACCCTTGCTTTTTTTTTTTTTTTCATCTTTCAGGATTCTCGTTTTCACTTCCAGAAACCAGGTACTATAACTTCTGATTTCCTCTAATCTGCTCTCTTCTCTGTTCCTGGTATCACTGCTTTAGTTGAAATCTCCATCTTTTCTTCCTGATTATCATCATATTCTTCTACTTTTCTTCCTGCCTTCCCTCTTGTCTCCTTTTCCTTTATCCAAATCGCAGTGTGTCCTAAAAACAAAAGTAGTGTCACCCTATGTGCTTAAAATTATCTTAAAGGGCACGAGAGAATAGACCATCTCTATGTATTTGGCCACACTATTCATCATCCTGGAAAACCCTATGTTCTGCCCCCACCCCTCTTTATCCCACTGACCCCCAATTCTTACTTAAAGACTCAGCTCAAGTAGACTTACTTAACTTAAAGTCTGGGATAGATATAGACTCCTCAAGTGTTCCCATGATGCTGTAGCTTTACTAGGATAAAAGCATTTATCACATAATTGTGTCTGTTTACTTGTCTGTCTCCCCTGCAGACTATATGCTTCTTGTCTTTTATCTTTGCGTCCATCCTTCCTAGAGCAATGTCTGACTTCGAGCACAGGCCCAATAAATAACCTTAAAGAATTAGTAAATCAGTTCTTTCCTTTAACTTTTCTCTAGTATTCGTGAACGATGCCCATCTCTTTATTCAAGATCCTTGCATTTTCCCTGAGTCTTCGTACCCATTTCTTTTGTTTCCTCAGGAATCTTCCTTCATCTGCCCAACTTAGCAATACCATTACCAGTTAATACTATCTTGTGTCTGTGTTTTGTTTGTTTTTATATTTATGTGTATTCTTAAACTCAATTGAGTGTGAGATGCAGCAGGGAAGGATAACTACACATTTCTTCAGTTTTTACCCAATAAGGAGATATACCCAGGATGGTTTCTTGATAAATATTGACTAATTTCAGTGTAAGATTTGCAACCCCTGAAACAGTTCGGGAGGCTGATGTGTTGAGCCCTTTGAGGCAATTACGATTTGTTTACAGTGGAATCAGTTTTAGATCCCTCACTATGACATGGGTGAAGGCCAAGAAGGTGTTCTCCTCTACCATGCTTTCTGTGAAGTCTCATCCAGCATCGCTCTTTCCAGTGACAAACCATCTGGGAAATTCCATCTGTCTCTGCTTGGAAACTGAGGTGGCAGTCGCCCACTGTGAGCAATTTTCTATTAACTTCTTGGATAAGATCAGTCAGATTTATACTGAATTGATGGGAACCGTAAGAGCAGGGTTGTTCCAAGAGAAGACAAATGTACTGATTCCTCTAATTGGGCTTAAGCCAGTTTCATTCACGGATGCCCTTAGGTTCTAGTAGTGCAAGGACTTATAACCTTTTTAATTGTACCCTCTTCCTCTTGGGGAGCGTTGGTGAAATTCATTATTGATGGAGGTTGTAGATTTGTCCCTTAGGGAGGCCAAGATCCTGGCTTCTCTTACACTCTATCTGCTTTGTGGAGAATTAATGGAAACTGAGTGGAAGCTGCTCAAAGAAGACATGAGACAAGACATTTAAAGCAGCAAAGCCTTGGAAAGTGACACATTGGTCTGGTTTTTGGAATTAGAGTAGGTTTCTTGTCTATTTGTTTGTTTGTTATTTGTTTGTTTGTGGGAGAAGGGAGATATTGGTATGGAATCCCATGTTGGTAAAGGCATCCTATAGAATGTGAGTCAGAAAGGAAGAACCCAAGCACAAAAGAATTATTTCACAATTCAGATCTCTATAGAGGCAAACCAGACAAGTCAGTTGCGTATGGATCTGAAGGGACTGATGGTATTATAGTGCAGGCATAGTGATGATGTTGGCAATGGATCGCGTTATATTGTAATATGAGAAAATAATGTTGAAATGAAAATATAAATTGGGCCTTTCTTGATAATTTGTACCTGCCTCCAAGATACGCCCTTGTGTGTAGCTAATCTCTCTGCTAATCTCAATCTCTTTTTGATTCATTGTTTCTTCTGATGGGTGAAGTCTTTCCAGGTTCTTTATGTTTGGACTTGCCTTTGAAAGGTGGGAACACAAAAACAATTCCTCGTCATATGTAGACAGTTTATTATACTTTACTCACTTATGCCTGACATTTAAACACATTTTTGCCTTTGAATTATGATACATGGCTAAATCTATTTATCTAAACTTAGGCCAAGTTTGAATAAACAAAAAGGATCTTTTTCTTCATGCCAGAATATTCACTGTTCCCTTTCTCTAGAATTTAAGGAGAAATTTATTGAAGATGCTCTTTTTAAGTAGTTATTAAAATGACTCCATGTGATGCTGTTAATTTAGTCAGTGTCTAGAAGGGGTAGTTTAGTTATTCATATCATCATATGATCAAAGTTGTTCTAAGAAGAAGATGTGTATAAATTTGAAGAGACCAATGAGTAGTACCACCTTTCCCAGGGAATACAAGCATCGAAGACAAAGTCTGGCTATTGGTTTATAGCTCTAGACACTCTTTGTGGAATCGTTCCCGTTTGTAGACTTTTTTCACATTTTATGGTCCCTCAGAGGGTGGAAATAGAGTCTCTGTTCCCCAAGGGGAGTTTGTCAAATTCTTGGGTGGTGAGGGAGTGTTTAGTAAAATATAACTCTATTGTTTTCATAACACAGATTATAGAAGATAAAGCTCAGAAAACATTTTTGGCTGGAGGAGAGGTTAAAATGAGAAAGCACTGTGAAGAGCAGTTTGAAAAGTTGATCAAAATTTTCTTCTGATATTTGCTGATATATCTGGCATGACTTGACTTTTAAAGTCTTTCTCCTTGATTTTTTTTTTTTTTTGAAGACTTGGCATTCCACAAGTCTTTTTAAAACAATTGGTTTGGCATTGTACACTTTTACCTGTTATTTGCATGGTTATGATAAATATCGTTCCGATGTTACGAGGATTTTGCAGTGATCTCAGCTAGGCATGATAATTAATACACTCAGTAAGTTGGAAATGATAACAGTGGAAAAAATGGACGATTTTGTATTTCTTCTGTTTGGTCTTAAAAATCAGTATGACTTAGGGATAACTCTTGAAATATGTTATAAAATATTGGACTCTGCTTTTAAACTATGAATAGGTATTCCCAGGATACCATTAATCAAATATAATTTAACAATAGCTCTCAGTTATCACTGACAATCTTTAATATCATGAGGTTTTCCTGGTATAGGAAAGTTTGTGAGTGTGACCTTGTTTAAGCCACTCCTATGAGGCTTTATGTTAATGTTGTGTGATGGTCCAGAGGCAATGTTTCTCTGATAAGAGAAAAATAAAGCAGTATCTCTTAAGTGCTTTTGGAAACTTAGGAAATTATTTGAGGAACTCTCTTTTGGAATTAACATGTCTTTTCTTTGTTAATTTACCCATAAAATTTGAAGTGATTCCTTATTATTATTTACCTTTACATCACTTTCCTCACAAAATCCTCTGGCCTAGTTTGGCAAAACTGTGGCTTCTTGATTCTAGTAACCTGTATGTCTTTTGTGCCATTTTATTGGTGTTATATCTCTTTCTGTTATAAAAGTTGGGCACTCAGAGTCAAGCATAGGGCTATGTGTGTAAGCTTTGTGGGTTTTTCTCTCATACTCTCTATTCCTAGTTTCTGAGAGTCAGAAATGTGAGCACAGCGTATCTGGATGTCTCTGATACAGTGTCTCTCACAAGGCTGCAATCACAGCGACAGTCAGGGCTATGGTGTCCTCTAACTCTCAACTACAGGAAGATTGGCTTGCAAGCTTACTAAGCAAGGCTACTGACCCAGTTTTTTGCCTCGTGGGCATCTCCATAGAGCAACTCATGTCATCGCAGCTGACTTCTCTTTGAGCAAGCAAGTAAGAGAGCAAGAGAAGGAGCCTAAGATGGAAGCCACAGTGTTTTCTGTAGCCTGATCTCGGAAGCAGGAGTCCATTACTTTTGCTAAATTCTATTCATTAAAATCCAGTCGCTAGACTAGCCCGCACCAGAGGGAAGAGAATTGCACAAGGCATTGAAACCAAAGGCTGGGCTCTTTGGAGCCCTCTCAGGGTCTGTTTACCCTTGAAGGTAGTTTACATAGTTACCCAACCTCTGGATAAAGAAGGACTTTTGAACAATAAGAGCAATAAGAGAAGTCACAAAAGAAAATGGAGTGAATATGAACCGAGAATATTAAGTCATATGTTATAAAGTATTATCATCAAAATCAAAGGTTAGCTGAGAAGTGAAAGACTTTATGAAGATGACATCTATTTTATTCTTACTTTTGAAGCTAAATAAGGTTTCCCACATGGAAGGTGATTAGTAACTTCTTGATTAATTTATTTGGAAATTGGGAGGATAGCGAAAGATGAATTGAAATGTATAAAACGCGACTTCTACAAAATTTACTGGGAGTTAGGAACCAAAAGCAGAGTGTTTGCTGAGTGTTCCTTCTCTTTCAGTCATTTTGAGAAGCCACTAACACACTGTAAAGAGATGGGAGAGAAAGTATGGGAAAGAGCCCATGATGTGGTTACGGTAGCTGATTCTACTTCTGACTGTTATCACCGTAGTGGATGTGCTATCTTGGATAATCACACACGCTCTCCGCTTCTTCACTTATAAAACGGATGTTATTATGCCAGCTAGGCGTCATAGAGTTGTTGTAAAATTATATAGAATTATATGCAGTTAGTCACTTTGAAAAAAATATACAGATTGTTGTACAGACCTAGATTACTTTTTATGGTGCCCAGGAATAGAAAATAGATTACCCATTTCTTTAGACACTGCTCCCCTAAGCAGTGCATGCAGGCTTTTCTCCTCTGTCCCCTCTCTGAACATATTTAAAAGCACTTTGGTTGTCATTGTACATATACCTCTTCATACACATGTGCACACATGTATTTATACACACAGATATACTTACTGATTAGCTAGCGTGGCTGTTCTGAGAACTCATAGCCTAGAGAAGTACAAGGTGTGTACTTAGAGTATTTATCATCTAAGTACAATCACCACAGAAGCAGAGCAAAAACATGTATTTTGAGGAAGAGAAAGAAAGGTTAAGCGGTCAAACTGCTTTTTGAATTATCCTGGCTTCTTTGTGTTTTCTTTTTGTAAGAAGTTATTCTTCAGAAGGCATTTCTCAGGTGTGTGATTGGGGATTTCAGACAATTGGAAAAGTAATTTACCCTGTCTGACTCACTTTTGAGTTAGGTTCGTATTTTAAAATGTTAACTCAATTCTTCCATTATTTATGGCAGTTTAGAGTTCGGTATAGAATGGAGTGAATAAGGCAGTCATAACACAGGCTGTGACACATCATGAAATATGAAGAAATGGGGACCAAGTTCGGAAGAGCAAAGGCATTTCACGTGCCGTAAGTTTGAGATTTTATTAAGAAGTCAAACAAATACCATTTGTTTCTCATTACCCCATGTGTGAGCGTTACCCCGTGGACAGGAGCAGCAAGAGTCCCTTGGGTTCTGATGCTAATCTCGGATATGGCGTTACCACCTTGCATCTTAAAATCACTGCTGCTCAGGCATGTGTAGCACATTAGTCCACATGAGGTGCCCAGTGATGTCCGCATGCGCATCTGAGACAAGCGTCAGGTCCCAAGTACGTGTTGAATGAAGTATCTACAAGAGGGGGGAGAAAAAGAGCGTTTTTCGTCATTTAAAAAAGTTCAATGGTGGCAAAAAGAAGTTTCACTCCTTTACGTGAATATTTTCAACAGGGAGCACAGGCAGTTTTAGAATTGTTGCCTTCCTCCCTTCAAAACCTTATGAGCATGACAGCTCTTCAAAGGAAGCAGACACTGCCAGGAGTGTTCCCATCTCACTGATACTCCAGGAGGAGGCGGGGGGAGAGTGCATCATGGGCGCCAAACAGTGGTCGGCTCCATTGCTTCATTAATCAGGTGGAGGCACTCTGAAAAATGTTTCTCTTTGGTTGCAGCCATCTATTTTTTGGTGTTAATCTGCGCCCTGTGGCAGGGTTTTGTGAAAGGAAACAATGAACAGTTGTATCACCCCCCCCCCCAATTGTTGTAGCCCCTGTCAGAAGGCTCCGAGGATGATGCAGGTCTGTATCAGCCTGATAAGGAAAAGAGGATTCCAAATGGCTTTGGAGAGCATCTGTGGGAGTAGAGTGTGCCGTTTTGGGCTAGATGAGCTGTGGAATACGGCAGAGGCCCTTAATGGGGTCCTAAGGGTTCAGTGCCAAACCTTCTGCTGCTTCTCGAAGATTTTCTGAGGAAATACTGTAATGGTGAAATTCTATGATTGTCAGAAGGGCTGAGGTTCAAGATGCTGTTTTAAGTTGCTTGTTCCATAATCTGTGATTAGTCAATCTAAGTCAAAAAGACAAGAAATAATAATAAGTAATAAAAATAGACAAGGAGAGAAAAATCTCAAGAAACCTCCCAGAGTCTATATTGGAGGTCACTTTTAATCTGCTGACAGTGAGTTTCCATGCCATTGTCATCACAAGCTCTGTGCCAGTGGCCAATACATTTTATATTCTGTAAGTTCCTATTTTATGGGTAGATGAAATATGAAACTATCTTTTACAATGCTGATTCCATTTTGGCAGGCCTTTGGATCCACATATGGTTCAGTTAAGCTGTTTTGGAGCCTAATGTACCTTTGTTATTTATTGGGATTTTTGTAAAGGGGATAAATGTGCTATTTTTACTGTGGATTTTAAAAAAATCCACATTAAATGTTTACACACACACACACACACACACCCCCAATTCATATAGCTAAGAGAATTCTAGTGAGCTTTCAAAACTGATCTATGGTTCCTAGAACAGCTAGAATAAAATAATTCTTACCCATGAAGAAAAACAACCAGAAGACAGTTGAAGCTCCAGCAAAACAGAACCAGTATTTTGTAGCATTCCACGATAATAAAAATGGAGAGCAGTTAGTGAATGGGGGCCAGAAAAGTTGGCATCCTGTCAACAGGCTTTTATATCTTTAAGTATCTTCAGGCTTAGATTCTGCTGGTTTATTCCTTCATTCATCCCACTGTTAGTCTGGCATGTTATAAATAAGCATACAGGCATAAAGAGTGAAAAACAAAGTGGTTGTCAGAGGGATAAATGATAGGCAGTGACCTCACATACCATGGAGAGTCCAGTGCTCAGTTAGGAACTTAGTTGCCTAGAGGTGAACTGTGCCCCCTCAGCTGAAGCCTGGCTGATAGAGGGAGACTCCCTCTTCAACTTTAATCTCTTTGTTTTGGTGAGTTGAACTCAGACTCTTAACTTTTGTTTAAAAGAATGTCTGCATGTAAAGATAAACCAGAAGGAAAGTGACATATTTACCAGTGTCATTTCAAAGCACAACTTTTTCTTCCTAAAAAAGCGCTGGAAGGATAGATTTATTTGGATAATAATACTCATTGTTTGCATTCATGAAGAGCAATCAGATTTTCTTATATGGTCATTTATTTTTATTTGGCGTTAATCATTCAGTAAACTTGCTAGAAAGGGTGCAATCTAAACCTCTGGCCATTGGTTACGTACAGGACAAGATAGAGGGGATGGACCCATTTTATTGTCACACTAATCAAATTGTGTGCTTTCCAAGTTGTGTGTGTATGTATTTTAATCCTTCTTACAAACAAATGAGAGGGTAGTAGAATGTTACTTCATAACTATTTCCATGGTCTTCCCCTGCTGTTGCTTACAAACAATTGAATGGCTAACCTAACCTCTGTTAGGTACATTGTGCTAGACATCTGGAAGGAAAACTTGACTAATATTGCATGTAATATAAGTCAGGAACCCTGCTAATCAGTGAGGACACAGATATCTGAATTCTTCTCAAATGGAATTACTTCTTGGATGAGTATTTAAATATAACTGAATTGTATTCATTTATAATATTTATGAATTTATGTATTGCTTTGAACAAACATAACACACAAAAAGCCATATTCATAGGCACACAGACACATACACACACGTATATAGAGTCACACACACACACACACACAATAAATGGTTGATTTTTGCCAACAAGTAAGATTACTATTTTAATTTTATTTTGTTTATACTCCTAACTTTCCTAAATAAAACAATCTCATGAAGTGAAGGGCCCCCTTCTTGTGGAATGAGTTACACGAAATTACCCAATGTTTTTCTTGTCATAGATTAGGCAACATCATAAATATTGATAATGTTTCTGTAATTTCATTATTTCTCATAATTTTATTATTTTATCTTATAGCAAAACACACAATTGCCAGATTATCATAAGGATATTTTAAGTACTCTAATAGGTAACTTAGAACAAGTGTAGAGTATTTAGGTGTATAAATCTGCAGGATGTAAAAGATGTTTATAATTCTTGGCCAACTAGAGCATTATAGGGAGACCCAATCGTCTTAGTGACAAATATGGTAAGAAAAGAAGAAGAAAATGTGAGAAATGTAAAAAATATGCAAGCAATAAAACTCAGAGTTCTCTCATATTATTTGATTTTCTGTCAGTTTTCATTTCTCCTTATTCTCTATTCTCCATGAGCCTGAATTATTGAGAACTGTCTATAACCTTCATTGCAATAGTATACTAAATATTTTGTGATGATACAAGATGTAAGCGGTTTAATTGGGATGGGAACTGTATCTTTAATTTTAGTATTTATCACTAGTCTTAAGAAATAAAATGATTTGGGAGGAATATTATTAAAGTGTTGCTAATGTTTATTGCAAACCTTGCATGCCACTCACATTGTAGAGGACAAAAGGGTACTCAGTCTTTTCTTTTTTTAAAATTATTTTTAAATGCATTTATTTTTGAGACAGAGACAGAGCATGAGCAGGGGAGGGGCAGAGACAGAGAGAGAGAGAGAGAGAGAGAGAGAGAGAGACATAGAATCTGAAGCAGGCTCCAGGCTCTGAACTGTCAGCACAGAGCCGGAAGCAGGGCTCGAACGCATCAACTGATGAGATCATGACCTGAGCCTAAGTCAGATGCTCAACTGACTGAGCCACCCAGGCGCCCCCAGGGTACTCAGTCTTTTGATGATTATTTTTATACCTCCATAACCACTGAAGGCTTGAAAAGAGAAGCAAGTCATCTCAGTTCAGTTGGTTTGACAGCATCTAAAGGAACGGGGGAGCCTACTGTCTTAGCAGCAAACTTCTTGATAGTTTATTATCTTTTGCTAGTGTGTATGTAGTTACCTCAACATTGAAAAGAAGGGAAATCAGTAGAAACAAGAAGTGCAGTCCATTTTAGTTGATCAATTACTATAATCTAACTTTAACTTACCTTATACTGTATTGTTTGACTCCAGTTGCTGCTGAAATGCATTATAACGTGAGTTGAATGGTTTTTTACCATCAACTAATACAAAATATTCATGATGTATACAGCACTTAAAAGTTTCTCAGTAATAGGGTGTCTAGGTGGCTCAGACAGTTGAGTGTCCCACTTCGGCTCAGGTCAGGATCTCCCAGTTCCTGAGTTCCAGCCCCGTGTCCGGCTTTGCACTGACAGCCTGGCGGCTGCTTCAAGTTCTCTATCTCCCTCTCTGTCTGCCCCTCCCTTGCTTTCTCTCTTGCTCTCTCTATCTCTCTTTGTCTCTCAAAAAATAAACATTAAAAGAAACAGTTTCTCATTAACTTGCTTCCATTTTGCAGATGTGACTCATCTCAAAATCTACATGATCCATGCTGACCAATTGTGAAATAATATAATTATTTTTTTTAACTAGCGAACCGAATGTGGTAAAAGAATTAGATCTTATCAGCACTGCACATGGATATTACTATTAATACTGTATTGGTAATGGTGAAGTGCTTTCATATCATTGGGATGTGTGGAAATGAAGCAGATTCCACTGTGAAATGATTAAATGCTCACTATAGTTCCTTAAGTTGGAGCTTGAGTTTCCTTATAATGCTTTGAGAATGCTGCATATTGAATACAACTGAATATACTAGAAAACTGATAAAAGAGAGGTAACTTCATAACTCCACAGGCATTAATTACATTTTTATAGTTTCCATTGATATTTATAATGCTCTTTATGCCATTAAAAATCTGATCCTAAATCAGGATGAAGTTTGTTATTATTCTGTGTGCTCTTATGTATGAAATGGTAGGTGAGCCTTCTTTAGAATATTGTCTATTAACCATGCACTCAATGAAATAGAATGACTTCTGAAATAGCTAAAGAAAAGAAGTGTTTTTTTTAAATGACAATGTAATTAAAGGTGCTGCAGATTAAAAAAAAAAAAACAAAAAAAAAAAAAAACGAAAAAAACCCCACCAGTATTAACACCAGTATTTCTGTCAGATTCTTGAAATAAACTGCATTGCATTTTTAATACAGCCATGTTTCCAGATGAAATTCTATCCATTCATGTGCACAGAGATCATCCTGGGTTTAAGCATTTAGCATCCAACATGGCTATTCTTAATTTGTCATTGAGATTAGAATATGGAAAATTGGGTTAGAAAGTAAAAACTAGCCGTGAGCTTTTTAAAAAGAATTTATTTAATGGAGTCAGTCCAGATCTCTAAATTCTCCCTCTAATTCTTTGCTCCCTCTTTAAAGAGAGACAGTACCACTGTTTTGTCTTTGGTTCCTGTGTCAGGGAGTTGAGAGGCGAGAGCAGTGGGATTGCATTTTCAGGATGCCACATGTGCACTCTTTGATCTGGGGTACTGTGTGCCTCAGGGAATAAGTTCAATCTTGATTTCTTTAGTCAATCATCCACTATCAGGTACCACTGCCCTGATTAGCAGGCTGAAGAAAAAGAGCATATTGTGGGTATATGTTACAAAGATGAAAAATAGTGATGAGCCTGTTGGCAACAGAGTCAGCCCCTACTTTCGCTCTGTGGCATTTGCTCTCTCTTCGCATAAATCCCTTTAGTGGGTGAAGAAACAAAAACCAGTATTTCCATATGTTTTTCAACAAACTGATGATTTTTTTTCCAGATAGTAGTTTCCTTTCTTTGTTTAATCTGTTACTGCAAAATGGAAACTGGAAAGTGAATTAGCAGGATGCATCGTGGTAGTTGCTAAGAGAGATTCAAATATAGCTGCGCCTGCTTAACATTCCTGCCACTCTGTGAACCAAGCCAATGGCTAACTCTTGTGAAGTGTTCCAAGTCTGGAAAACCAGCACCACACCTGTGCTTTTGCTATCTCTTCATCTGGCGCTACACAGATGTCAAATGGTTCTCTGGATTTAGTAGACAGCCTCAGTATTCATCCATTACCCATCAGTGATGTCCCTCCTAAATAATTAGGGTCTAAAAATTTTCTGAATTGCCTCCCATATGTCCTCTTTCCTTTGGTCAAAGTAAAGGAGAGAATCTCTCCATCATATGAGAGTATATGCTGATAACAACTACTGTTTTTGGTCTCTCTAGATACATATTTGGAATTTGTCCATGTGTATTGTATATTATGGTGTTGAGGTGGAAATGGAGGCTCTCAGAAGACTAAAGAGTGGATAGATACCCTTTGTATATTAAGTTTTCACCAGATCTCACTAATCCATTTCAAAATTAAATTTATTTACTTAAAAAATTAATTTTTGTGAGCACATTTTATGTAGAAAAATGCAACTATAGATACAGTGTATCACAAATACTTATGGTATGCTCATGTTCAACTGAAGTTATTTACTGTTGTATTTGACCTTGATGATGGGACCAGTTTGATAAGGTTAAGGTCAATGACTGCATTATTTTTAGACAAGATACAAAGTGTAGAATGTTCTGTTTTGCTTTACTGTGTTAACAACTAGTAGCGTTTAGAGTTCTCTATGTCCTGCTGATTTAAGCAATGCATTCATCCTGGATGATTAGCCAAAAGATTTCAGCACCTGTAATTAATCACCCATTTGAGAAAAGAAACACAGAGTAAGATATAGTTTGGCTTTTCCCCCTCCCAGAAAAGTCTGGACAGAGTATAAATAAGAAAAATAATAGTGCTAGTAATAATCATAATTATGCTTTCAATGTATATGAAAACAATCACTGAAACATTTTTGATCACATTTACTAATTAATATCCTTATATTTGCTTAACTTTATAAATGTTGTGTCATGGTGGTAAGAAAAGGACTTGTTATCTCTATTTTATAAAGGGAGAGGGAGTAGTGACCTATTTAGAGTTTAAAAGCAAGTTTCTAGCAAAATCATTTGTGTTCTTTTAATTATTTGGACTAATGATCACTATTTTTTTTCATGCAAATATTTATTTAGCTCAATGTAATAAGCATAAAAACCTCAGTAAGTAGCAATGGATTTATACAACAGACCTTCCAAAAGATAGAAATCTTCTACTGGATGCCATTTTGTCTATTAAGTTGTCATTAATTAGTTGAAAAAGGCATCCTGATTAAGGTATCCTGATTCTTTTTTTTTTTTTCAGATTGCATGTATTCCTTATGGCTTTGAGAAGTAAATAATGAAGTGACAATCACGAGTTTTTGCATACTAGGGCATAGAGGTCAAAGAATGAATGAATCAGTGCAGTACAATGATCTTACTTTTAAAAGTTAAAAAAGCTACTGTGAACCATTTCATTAAGGCATTAAGAAGCCTTACATAGTGTTGAAAGAATATCCTAAAGCTGGGCCAAGGACTTAAAGAATATATATAAACAAAACTGTTCTAATGGTTGTGATGGAGATTAATTATTAGATTGATGTCTGGCAGACTGCAAACAGCAAATGCATTTAACCTCATTCAGCAGCTAGAACTAACCTGTTTACAAATACTCTAATTAGATCAGAACGTAAGAAAGACGAATAAATGCACCCACATCAACAATAAAGGGACATTCCCCCCCCCCCTACATGTTCATGGTACTAAAATCATTCTACACCTCCCTGTCCACTTAGAATCTAGTATTTTAAACTCTAAAAAATGACTTCAAGAACACCTCGTACCTTAAAGTATGATTCTCAACAACCTTGTTTTATCTCATTCAAATTTGTTTAAACCTAGTGAGGCCTGCTCTTTCCTGTGCCAGGATCTATTAATGATAATTACTTAGAATACTACCCCCATTCTGCGATACCATCACATCATTGTGAGGTAGATTGTGATCTTATCCTGGCCTATTCTGTTTAACCCTGACACTCCTTCTATTATAGTGGGGCCTTGATAAGATCATGCCTGTTAGGATCAGACATTAGTTGGAATCAATATTTGAAAATGTGCCTGTTTTTTGCTTAATAGTAAAGTTAGTGTGAATTTTGAAGTAAGATCATTTGTTGGATGAGATTGTATAGCTTCATCTTGTCAAGGATTCTTTCCAGTACTTTGTACTCAAAAGCACAGAATGAGGCCTTGGGGAGACCATAGTTTTACTGATAACCCACTTGGGTATATTAGCTTTCAGGTAAGTATCCTACCTTGATGAAAATATTTGATATTTTAAAACTGATTTAGCTCAGGGGCACCTGGGTGGCTCAGTTGGTTAAGCATCGGACTCTTGGTTTAGGCTCGGTCATGATGTCACTGTTTGTGAGTTCATATCCCAAGTCAGACTCCTCGCTGATGGTATGGAGCCTGCTTGGGACTCTCCCTCTCGCTCTGCTCTCCACACCCCTACCCGCACCTCCCCCCCTCAAAATAAATACCTAAACTTAAAAAATTATTTAGAACTGATTCAGAGCGGAAAAATGAGTTAGAAAGAATGAAAGACTATCTCATAACTCTTCATTAATGTAACACAGTGAATTCGGTGATTCTCAACCACTGACAGTTTTGCTCCTAGGGGACATTTGGTAATGCCCAGAGACATTTTTGGTCATCATAGCCTGAGAATGGGAGTCAGAGGAGGGAGAAAGAGTTGCTACCACCTTCTAGTTGGTTGAAGCCAGAGCTATTGCCAAACCTCCTGCAAAACACTGGGTAGCTTCCCACCACGAAGAATAATCTGGGTCAAGATGTCACAGTGCCAAGGCTGAGAAACAACATGCGCTGAATATACCAAAACGAGGTGTTTGGCAGCAATGGATTTCGATTTTTTTAATTTTTATTTATTTCTTAATGTTTATTTATTTTTGAAGGAGAGAGAGAGACAGAGAGTGAGAGAGAGAGAGACAGAGAGAGAGATAGACAGAGAATGAGTGGGGGAGGGACAGAGAGAGAGGGAGACAGAATCCAAAGCAGGTTCCAGGCTCTGAGCTGTCAGCACAGAGCCCAATGCGGGGCTCAAACTCACAAGCTGTGAGATCATGACCTGAGCCGAAGTTGGATGCTTTACCAACTGAGCCACTCAGGCGCCTTCAGATTTCACTTTTTAATGTGAGCGTCTATCTGCCTGGAAGAGCAAATGGTGTGGCTGGTGTTCCTTCTACTGGGTAGCAACCTCTGGTAGATTTGTCATCACGAATTCTTTTAGGCATACACGTCCAGAAATCTGAATGGTTTCCTTCAAATTTGTGCTGAATGAAACTATAGATAGGAAAGGTAAAGTGAGAAATCAGCCATGTAACACCTTTGATTCTAATAAAGCCAAAGCTCTTTAATCCTTCCTGGGTATTGTAATCCCTGCTGGGAATTTATTCATAATTTTTTGAAATTAATGAAACTTGCAATAGAATATCCATGTTTATCACTTCTCCAACTTCATGAGATTTGCTTATTCTTTGGTTATATATTTAGTTATATGTATGATTTGGTTATTTATGGATTAAATATTATCTGACTATATACCCATTTATGATAAAACAACACCAAGTATTAATCTTTATAATATTTGGGAGAAGGTTGTTGCCCAGTAAGTGTTGAAAAGGGGAAATAAGTATTTTTTTTTTAATTTAGTCTTTAAAGGGAAGAATAGGCAACAAGTTTACAGTATGTTTCTAAGAAATGAATTAGAGGATGTCTTTCTTAGGCTCATGCATTTTATGATTACTGAAGTCTGTGTAACTGGGTTTTGAGACTGCACTCTTCCATCTGCCAAGACAGGTAAGGGATTTTTTTTTCCCTTTTTGTATTGTTGTGAGTCCTAAAAGCTGCTTTTTTTTTTTTTTTTTTTGAATACTCCGACGGGAGCAGCATAAAGGGGGCAGGAGTTGCCAATGGCAGTCATACTGCGGAAGATTAACACACTTCTTTTGATGAAAGGTGACTTCCCAGAGGGTTGGAGAATAAACATATGGGTGGAAGTGATACTTTGGAGAAAAGGTGCTGAAATAAATGAGAAGGGAGTATTCCTGTGAAATGGACTTAAGGGCTCAGGACTCTGAACCAGCACAACCTACCAGTTCATTGCTCGTTTTCCATCCATTTTAGTGGAGACATCATGGAATGGACCTCTTACAGACTACTGTATTCATAAACCTTGTAAGAAAAGATTACTTGCAAGAACTACAAAGTTTCTAAGAAGTTGGCAGGTTAAACAATTTCTTTGCTGCTTGATTTCTAAAATTCCTCGTGAAGTAAAATATATTTTTATCATATTCCCACCCCCTTTTTTTGTTTAGTGTTTTTTTTTTTGCATGAGCCTGAATTATATTTTAGCCTCATTTGGCATCTGAAAAAATGATTTTGCAAATGAAAAATATTATTTTTAAATATTGAGAAATTCTATATTATACTACTGCTTAGGAGTATATTCTGAACTAAAATAATTATAGGGGGTACTCTAAATGCTTTTAAGGTTACTTTTGGAAATACAGAGTTACTCTCTTTTACAATTTTTTCCTTTATTTTTTTCTAAATGGTTTAAAATTATGCCTCTGTATCATCACCAACAGAGTGTATCTTATGATGTCTGTTCTAACAAGAAAAAAAAAAAAAGTAAATTTCTTCTTCCTAATAAGTCTGGATCTGAATCTGCGGAGAGAAATGAAATGGGGAGTTTAGTACTGGGCATAGATTGCTCTCTCCTCTGGTGTCAAACACAGAGTAGCCTGGTTTGGATAGAGTTAAGTAAATAGACAACCCATCGCTCCCAACCCTCTATCTCCTTGGAGTTCGCCAACAATCATGTCTTCTTGTAGAATAAGATAAGTTTTCATGTGTTTGTGTTTGATGGATTAACAACAGAAAATTAAGGAATTTTACAAAAATTCCAACTTGGCAAATAGTAGCAACCCTTATCATGCAGAGGCCTGATAAAACCCTCTGATAAAGCACCAGGGAAACTAGTCTGGACAATGTCTTGAAAAATACTAGGTATCTGACAGTGGTCTGCATCTCACCACTAGAGCTGGTGATCAGTTAAATGCAAGCACCACATTAGATAGCAGAACTGTTGTTCATAACTCTGTGTTTCTATCTTTAAAGGTAGGACATTGGTTATGATAGGGGCAGGCGTGTGACTATAAAAACTACAAAATGGGGGCTGTGCTCTTTCTCCTGACCAATTTTGACTTAAAGCAAATGACTGTTTGGGGGAAGGAGAAGTATGATGAAATAAATAATACCATGGGTAGCTTGGGATGGGGGGAAGCACTGGGACTTAATCCAGACAAGGCAATGCTGTACACTATAATACTTACAAATTATCAGCTTTTTAAAAGTTGTCACTGTGCTCTCTGATCTACATAGAAAAGTTTTTAAGATAATTTAGTGTTCCTTTAGTGTTCCTGTTTTTTGCTGGGCAGGGGTGGGGATTTCCATAGTAGGCATACAATGATGAGATTACAAGGTTTCTTAAAGAAGAAAGCACAGAATAGCTGGTGAATAGTGGGATATAAATTTTTACTGAAGTTTGTGGTTTCATTCCCCCCCCCTCTTCCATTTGTATCCACGCCCAGTGCCTTCTGGCTTTTTCTCTAAAGGTCCGGGTCCCCAAATCATTTCAATCTTGATTTATTGTTTGTTTTGAATATGTAACTGTCTGGTCTGAGTCAAATCCTATATGTGCTCTGAATAGGAATGGATACATAAAAAGTGACTGTTTATATATTTTATTTCATTCATCTGTTCAGTAATTTAGCAGACACTTATTATTAGTGAAGAGGTACCAGGCATAGTCCTAGGCTCTGAAGATATCTCAGTGTACTTGAAATAGACATTGATTTTGTTATCCTGGAGATTATATTTTAATGGAAAATGTGGACAAATATGTGGGCAACTGCCATGTAATAGGTTATTAGCAAAAATATTGCAAGTGCTAAAAGAGGAAAAGCAGTGGGGTGCCTGGGTAGCACAGTTGTCCAAGCATCTGACTGTTGACCTCTGCACAGGTCACGATCATGATCTCACGGTTCATGGGTTCGAGCCCTTCATCGGGCTCTGTGCTGCTGGTGTGGAGCCTGGTTGGGATTCTGTCCTTCTCTCTGCACCACACCCTACTCCCCCCGCCCCCAACTTGTGCTTGCTTGCTCGCTCTCTCTTGAAATAAATAAACTCAAAAAATTTAAAATAAATAAATAAATGATAAAAGAGGAGAGGAAATGCTGTATGTTAGAAGAATATCTAACATATATTTGGGAATAAAAAATTGAAGTGATATCTAAGCGGAGACTGGTAGATTGAATAGGAATAAATTAGTTTAAGAGTACTTGGGACTTGGAAGGGGTTTGGCTGTGTGTGTGTGTGTGTGTGTGTGTGTGTGTGTGTGTGTGTGTGTGCGTGCACCTAAGTGTGTGTTGGATATGGCAAAAGTGGAACATAATAAAGGTCCATGAGCAAAAGAGAACATGGTCATCTTCAAGAACCGCTGGGTTGTCCATCAAGATGAAATAACTCTTCAGTCAGTTGAAAAATATTTCAGTCACCGGAAAATATTTCGGTGACATACTAAATCATCAGCCCAGTTCACTTGAAACTCTACTGCAGATGATTTCCATACAGTTTTGCCTATCCGATAATACTTCTTATAAATGTTGTCAAAGCAGATTAGCACTAGAAAGAATCCTCCACCAACTTTTTTTTTCCCCTACCACTTCTCGGTTTTTAGAGAAATACATGCAACTGAGTTGTTGTGCATTAGATCATTAGAGGCTTCTCTGGAAGTTTCTGGGATCTATTTATAACAACTAATCCAATATCAAAGCATATTTGAAATTCTTTGACCTTATTACCTAAAGTGTTTGTTTTTTAGGCTATATATATATATATATATATATATATATATAATACATATGTATTAGTATATGTAGAAAATAAGGGGAAGGAATATCCTTGGCCTCAGGGAGTACAATCTAATTTAAAGGCTTAACTGGAGGGGCGCCTGGGTGGCGCAGTCGGTTAAGCGTCCGACTTCAGCCAGGTCACGATCTCGCGGTCCGTGAGTTCGAGCCCTGCGTCGGGCTCTGGGCTGATGGCTCGGAGCCTGGAGCCTGTTTCCGATTCTGTGTCTCCCTCTCTCTGCCCCTCCCCCGTTCATGCTCTGTCTGTCTCTCTCTGTCCCAAAAATAAATAAAAAACGTTAAAAAAAAAATTTAAAGGCTTAACTGGAACAGATAGTTATTTTGAGGATTGTGTACAAAGGTGAAACCTTCGGGCTTAACACTCTTGAAGATGAATGGCACACATGGAGTAAAAGTGAGGTTGGCACCTTACAGCACTGAAATGAAGGATTGCTCTAGCTATAAGCAAAATAACTCCTTTAGTGCAAATTTGGGACTGTGGGCTTTTTACTATATTAAGTTCAACATAAGAATAGTCAAAATGCATGCCAAATGCTTTTTTATATCGTGTGATAAAACCAAGAAAAAATTATGTATAATAAAAATACTGACTGCCCCTTACTTTGTAAGAGTACTAGCAGGTACAGTCAGTGTAATCCAGAAAGAAATTGCCGACAGGTCTCTTTTCAGGTTTCCATATGGAACATTTCTATAAAGCGCAAATAACATTGGGAACTGTTCTACAGTGTTATAAATTTTGGGGTTTTTTGAATGTTTATTTTTGAGAGAGAGAGAGGCAGAAAGACAGAGCATGAAAAGGGGAGGGGCAGAGAGAAAGGGAGACACAGAATCCAAAGCTGACTCCAGGCTCCGAGGTGTCAGCACAGAGCCCGATGTAGGGCTCAAACCCGCAAACCGTGAGATCCTGACTTGAGCCGAAGTCAGATGCTTAACCAACTGAGCCAACCAGGTGCCCAAACAGTGTTATAAATTGGAAACCAGGAAGTATCATTTAGTAGTACAGATTAACGGGTATTTTTCAACCTTGGCACGATTGGAATCTTGGGCCAGATAATTCTTTGGTAGAGGCCTGTCTTGTGCACTTTAGGATGTTCCCAATCTTTACTAGATTCCAGGAGCGCACCCCCTGTTTGTGACACTCAGTAATTTCTCTAGGCATTGTCATGTGTTTCCTGGGTGGGAGGACAAAATCATCTCCATTTGAGACCAGTGGAATAGAATCTTTTAAGAGATTAGCAGTATGGATTATTTCCTACCACCATAGGAAAGGTTAAGAAAATTTATGCAGTTTGTTTTTGTTTGGTTAGGTTCCTGTTTTTGTTTTTGTTTGTTTGTTTTTTAGCACAAATGATTGATTTTTCTTTGTTTTACTGGCTATTAGGCTGTTACATTTGGTGCGAATATATACATTTGGAGGAAACTAAATTATGGGCTGGATTTGAAAAAATAAACCTATTTTATAACCTATATAAGCAAGAGAGGAATTGGATTAAAATGCATTAGGTAATATTTGATCTAAGGATTAATCTGCTTACATCCATAGGGTAGAGACATGAATTCTGTTGAAATAGGCAACTCAGTTTCTGGTGTGTCAAAATCTAGGACTACTCAAGAATATTCCCTTTGTATGGAAAAGAAAGGATTCCTATGGCAAATCTAGGGAAAGTAGACTGGAAGATAAAGTATTTCTCTTCCATCTGTAATCTTTTCCACAATAACTTTGAAAGCATGTTTTACATTTAAAAAAAAATCAATTTAAGAGAGAGTGTTTTGATTTCCTTTCTCCCGTCCTCTGAGTTGAAATCATGTCATTACATGAGACTCTTCCTGTCGACCCTTTGGGGCCTGGTGTAACTTCAGTTTAAGGCTGCTGAAGGAGCACTGGATGTTGGGTCGGACTTCAATCTCAGTGGAAATGATGATGCTGGAATCAAACTTTCAATCTTTTCTAAATTTCTTTTTTATTGGCAGCTTGAATGGCCTACTTTATTCTTTTGCAGTAGGGCCTTCCATTAGGCATTTGTTTTGTTGACATGTGAATGCTCTTTTGTCAAAGATTAACCACACTGCCTCCTCACAGGCAGGATGCCATTTAAGATAGTCCTTTACTAAATTCTTAGAGTAAGGATGTATGTCAGGCCAGTCAGGGGGCAAGTTTAGGTGACAGCTGATGATGGGTAGGCTTGGGGGCTCTCTCCTCATTGACCTGTTGAGACCATGGCCACAGATGGAATTCAGGAGAAATACCTGATCCATAGTGCACACAGTTGAATGGGATTTAAGGACTCCTAATCCCATTTCTGTTTTAAAAACCTTTAGTAGCTCAAAACGTATTATAAAGCAGTTAACCTGGAGAGTCACTTAAAAAGTAAAAGCTCAGTGAAGGGGTATATGCAGACCTACTAGATCTTAGATCCAAACTCCATGGACTGCCTCTAGTCCTGTTATTCAGCCCCACTTGATATTTTACAGTCAATATTTATATAAGGGTTTTGTGTGTGTGTGCCATTAAGTTGCAATGAAATGTCATTTCATCGTGATTTGAAGGACGGAAGCAGTGTATGGAAAATGGCAATCCCAGATTTTGTCATGTCATCCAGACTTTGTTAAATGCATGTGGCAATAGTTGTCTTAAGCCTCAACAAAGAGATTATTGTGGCAGTATACCTACCAGCCATATGGCGGTATTTTATATATAATCAGAAAAAAATAACTTTCACTAACAATTTTAGCTACTTTGCCAACCAACAAAGCTCACAAAAACCTAAAGTTATGAAAAGCTAGGGATTTGTTTAATATAGAAATTTGAATTTATTGTAGGCAGAATGTTTGAGGGATTTGTGATATATTTAGATTAATGTAACTAGTACTTTTTTGTTGTCTGAGTCTCCTGTGTTTGACCTCGTATCTCTTACCTCTAGCTTAGTTTTGTGTCTTCACTTCACAATCATATTACTTCATTACTCTTCCTTTTCCTACTTTTTCCCCTCTGCCATTCATATTTTTCCTGTTCTTGGCACTCTCCCTTTAACTCATCTTCCCGTTCATTTTGTTTACAACTTTGCTCTCTTTCCCTTTCCTTTTTGAATTAGCTGCTGAGTGCCTCTCTTCCGTTCACGTTTATTATTTTGCCTTGGCTTTCTCTTGAGCTAGCCTGATGCCTCAACATGTACTCTTGTCGTGTGCTCCACTCCTACCAGTTAGTGACCAGGGATCTTTTGTCTCTGAAAAGCTACGTTTTAATTCGACTTCCAGCGATGTCACTGTGATGTGTCTGAGAAATTCCCTTTAATGTGTTCCTCCCATATCAAGTATTGTTCTTTCTTCCATTGCAGAGACGTGATCTGTGCAGGATAATAATCATAATATTCATGGCCACAGTGTATAAGTGCCATATAGCATACAACTTGTGTCTGTACTACAGTTTTATTACTTATTTTAAATGCCTCTTTTTGAGCCACACATAGACTAAAAACGTTTTGTGTATTTCCTTGTGAGCATTGGGTTAATTCAAGTCATGAGAGGTGCTTTGGGGGAACCATAGATATAGCCAGAGGTGTGTTTGACTTAGAGAATAAATTTGAAGAGGAGAGAAATTTGTATCCAAAACTTAAAAGAGTTCTCTGTAATGGATGCAGACAGCTTTTACACTTGGCACAGTATCTCGAAGAAATTCCCGTAACAATATAAGAAAAAAGCATGTGTATATGTATATACATGTGCACACACACAGAAAGTCAGTGGAAGTGCAGCTAACTTTTTACCAACACCCACTCAATCACCGCACAAGACACATGGTGCACTTTAGGAATAAGCATATCAGACTTGAAAGAGTGTAGTTCTGCCGTAGTATTGGTAGTTTGGAACTTATCCAGGAAAATAAAAATAGGGGGGATTAGTGGGATAATGCAAGGTTATTATAAGTATTTATCAGTTATGGGTAGATAAGTTAGTGGGGTAACAACCACCCCCGTTCTCTTAAAATAGCTTCAGTTTTCAGACTTAACTCCCTACTGAAGCTTGGAGCCTTAGCTTAATGTTCTCAGATAAAGAAAAAGGTAAATATAGGTTATGAATCAGTGGGCTGATTCTGATGTTTTTCTTCTCTGTGGAGGCCACAAACTGGGTTGTAAACAATAAACTTTACATATTTATGAGTTTAAATGTTTGGAACTTCTCAGAACCTTGTGGAGTTCTCCTTGAATTAATTATTTGGAAAACAACCAAAAAGAGCGACAATGACCGAAACCAAGTGGCCCCTAAATGTTAATAAGTGGTTTTGCTTTATAATAAGTTGGATCCGTTCAGCATTTTTATTCACAGTAGTGTTTTTTAAGTCACAAAATTTGTTTATTAAAGATAGGATTTAGTATTTTTTTTAAAATATAACACTTGGAACTAACAAAGATAGTACTGTAAAGGTAGCTTTTAATTAACATATTGGGAAAATGTTCTTTTCCTGAGTCTTTAATACAGTTTTAAACTTATATGCGAGAAAAATAAAATAAATGCTAAAATTTCACATTACAAAAATTTCATGTAAAGGCTTTTGATTTTTATATGATTTGATAAGCTATAGACATTGGGTTATCTTAATCAGTCTGAAAGTATGCGGGACAAATGCAAGCATATTCATGTTGCTGATGAGAAATGCAGTTTTTAAAGCTGTACGTAGAATACCCAGTAATACTATCATTTATTAGGTTGCCATAGTAAGAAAATAAGTAGTATTAATAAGTCCTCTAACACCTGTATCAGCATGACATCAATCGTCTCCCAATTTCCAAAAACGTAATAACAAGAAAATGGCAAATTTTGCGTCATGAGTCCCCAGAAGTAAAATACAACGTCAGCCATTTAAAGGTGAAAAGACAACGGAAAAATAAAACACCAGATAAAGCAGAGTTGTCTTGTTTGTTAACTGTGTAAAAGAAAAATTTGATAAACATTTTTATTCTGTTCTCAAAACACAAGGAGCTTAGCTTTAAAATTTCATCAGATCACTATTAGGCTTACAAGGCATTACCAAGCCTTCTGAAAAACAGTTAAATTCATTTCAAAGCACAGTAATGCGCACAGGAAACCTGCAACAAGCCGTTAGTATCATTTGGATAAGAAATAAGGGAGACTCAAAGCAAAAATATCAAAAGGTCAAGAGGATTCTTTACTCTCAGTAATTGCCTTGAAGGCTTTTTTTCCTTCTCCTTTTTTTTTTTTTCCCTTTCTTGATACATTGTTTTTAAAGGGTTGTCTGAGATGTGAAAATATAATGATGCAATCATAATAAGAATTCAAAAATCATCCGGGAAGGTGAAAGGACTTTCCTATTTCTCATTTGGCTACTGAAGGGTGGGCAGGACAGCAGGCCATCCTTAAAATGCCAAAGTCTTCCACATTTTGGTACAATTTCATTTGATTTGAAATACATTTTCCCAGTTTAAAAATGTTAACTATCTCACAGTGCAATTGAAACTTGCCTTGTGTCAAAAACAGGAAATTCTAAGGAGAAATAGACTGTGGATCCATGTCAGATGTTTCTCTTCTTTTTTTTTTTCTCACTTTCTTTTTTAGACATACAAAACCCATATGCACACACATATATTAATATATATAATATATGCAGATATTGATGGAATTCTGTGAGTTGAAAGAGGAGGAAGATGTCTTGAAGGATCCATATCTCTCCCAGCAGATTTGTGCTATTATCACTGAAATGTGGCCTTCAGTCTTGAAACAGTTAAAAGAGTTCTACGGCCACAAAAGAAGAGATGTCTTCAGAATTATCTCCCGCCTCACATTTGCTCTTAGGCAAGCAGTTTAAAAAAGCCCAGTGATTGAGCCAGTGATCCAATTTGAAATGCAGAAATGATTAGAGCTGCTTGCCTCATTTCATATCGAAATTCTCTGATTTATGACAGGGCTGCAGCCAAGATCTATCTCCAAAGGGAATTAGTGTGCAAGTTTGCATATTTTTGTTATTTAGGTTTCTGATAGCAGCTGCTAGCTAGAAATGCTGAACTGTGAGGTGGTGGGGCAAGGATTTTCAGCCACTGGAGCAAAAGGAAGATAAGAGCTTTCTGTTGAGGACATCGAGACCCCTTGACCAGCATATATCTGTGTTACATATGCTTCTTCTGTGTGTGTGTATTTAAGAACTTGTTAATGGTGTAGATGTAAGTGTATATGTATACATAAATGATGAGGTTCAGGGAGCCCAGGAATGTATTGGAATGGTTAATTCTAGTAATGGAGCAAAGAATTACCAAAATTCCGTCTCCATGTTTTAACTAGTGGAATTTTAATGAGGCATAATACTTCAATCATGCAACTGACCTGTGGGGCAGAGTATAGAACATATAATGAAACAGAAATAGAATTCTGAAAAAAAAAATTATTACCTTATCTGGAATTTACATGAAGTGTTAACAGGAAATTATGCAGCAGTTATAAATGAAAAATATGGGATTTAATGTACTTATTAATAAAGATTTGTTACATACATGATACCAGTGTCCCAAATCTGCTGTCCGCAGCTGTCCCCAATTTCTAATGTTTCTGTCCTCAGATGCCTCATTTAGAGTCATCTTATTACCATGGAAGCTAATGCCAGTTTCTCTTCAGTGAGTATTCCATTCCAAGAAAAAAAAAAAAAAAGGAAATATCTTTGTGCACAAGTCATGGAGTACAGACTTTCTATCAGTTACATTAAAATATTAAACACACACACCCCACACACGCTGCATACCGCTCCCTTAGGTTGGACCAGTGCTTTCTTTGAATTTGTAGACGTTAATCATTGTTGGCAAAAAATCATGATTCTTCAAGTAAAAAATTCTTTTGAAAGAAAGATCTGTGACTGTCAGTCTGCATTAGTACTGCAAGGAGCAAAGAAATCATCGTGGGGAAGTTTATTACCGTCGCTGCTCTTTGGCTCCATATGGGGTCATTATGGCCTCAAGTCTTTGCTGTGTTCCTCAGCTGACCTTACTATAATGCATCTGGGCTTCTAGGTATTAAAACCCCTCTCGTATTTCACCTGAGTATTCTCCAGGGGACCCAGGGTTAGTGTTGTAAAAACTTTAATTTTGATTATCTTGTTCGTTGACAAAGAAAGCAGTAAGATCTTTGAGGATATCTTAAAATGTCTGAGATTTCTTTTAAATCAGTTCATCTCTTCTGTTATGGGGCTTTTTGACTTCCACTTATCATGTCTAATTCAGGACAGTAACCGTGTGGTTGATGTCTCTAGTGTTGAGGTCTAAGAATATTGGCCCATATTGCAAAAAATTAACTTCTAGAAGATTCTTCACCCCAAAAAGTTCTGTCGATAAATTTTAATTTGATCACATCTTTTAAAACAGAATGAAGTTTTCTTTAGCATTGTAGTGTTTTATAATGACTTTTAAGAAATTTCAAGAGCATTTTGAATATTTATTATTTGAGATCCCTCAGTTCTAAATTGCAAAAGCTCACAGTTCTAACTTAGAGTAAGTCATTTTATTCATAACCTAAATATTAATATTAATATTTTTAGTGCCAGGGACTAGCTTGGTGTTTGGTTGTTTCATATTTCTTTTTAAATTTTTTTAATGTTCATTTACTTTTGAGAGAGACAGAGACAGAATGTCAGTGGGTTAGGGGTAGAGGGAGAGGGAAACACAGATCCGAAGCAGGCTCCAGGCTCCGAGCTGTCGGCACAGAGCCCGACGCGGGACTTGAACTCACAAGCTGTGAGATCATGACCCGAGCTAAAGTTGGCTGCTTAACCAGCTGAGCCACCCAGGCGCCCCTGGTTGTTGTGTATTTCTATAACTCTGTGAAGCTGATCTAGTTCTTCCATTAAGCATTCAGTACAAAAGTACAAATCCTGGATTTGAACTCATGTCTGACTTCAAAGTTCTTAGTCACTTTAATGTTTATATACCTCCCTATAGTTTAATTCTAATAATGGCCCTCATTAGTTTGTGTTAATCATGATTCACTCATTAAGTCTTTCATTGATTCAGTGAACACATTTTGATTCCCTGCCATGAGCCAGTCACCCTGCAAGGGACTCTCCAGTCCCACAAATGATTTTGATTTAGTCTCTCCCCTCAAGCAACTCAGTCTAATTAAGGGAACCAGCTATGTAGAAATATGACTATAATATAGTAAGATGATTCCTGATAGAGGCATATACAAGAATTTTTTATTTCTTCTTTCAAGGAAAATAAGTACTAGAAACAATCTCTGGCTAACTTAGAAGCACAATTTATGGGGAATATATGGGGCTTTGCAGAATCACTAGGAGCTCAGAGAACCAGATTTAGAAAAGGATAGGCATCAGGGCACTTTGAGGATGGGAGGTATCTCATAGTAGGAACCATTGTACAGTCTTGTCAAGGAACTTTGGTAGGCAAGAATGAGCTCCAACAGGTTTTGGTATTTTTCTTTCTTTGTTCAAGATTTAGATCCAGGAAAAGAGTGCCCTATCAGTCTAGCCTGGGCCACATCTCTGCCACTTGGCATTAATATCCCAAAATGTATGTCCAATGGAGGAATTACCCAAGAAGACACAGAGAGCTGTTATCAAAAGGAGCTGGACCAGATGCTGGCCAGCCATTAAACAGAAATTATCTGCTAAGGGTAAGTATGAAAATGAAACATTTAACTATCTCAAGTGCCCAAGGAAGGCTTCTGGAGGATGATTTTCAGAAAAATATTTGGAGGATTAATTTACTTCACAAATAAGTTGATAATGTAAATTCCAGGGAAAAGCAAGAACATAGACAAAGGCAGGAAGGCATGAAACAAACAAGTGTTTGGGGCCAATAATGAGTAAAAAGAAGGGTTAATGTCCAGATAATGGGAAACTTTCTATGCCAAGCCAAGAAATTTGGATTTTCTTTTCTTTTTAAGTTTATTTATTTATTTTTATTTATTTTGAGAGAGCAAGAGAGTGCCAGCAGAGGAGGCACAGAGAGAGGGGGGAGAAAGAGAGAATCCCAAGCTGATTCTGCACTGTCCATGGGGTTCGATCTCACAAACCGTGAGATCATGAACTGAGCCTAAACCAAGAGCAGGATTCGGACACCTAACCAACTGAGCCACACTGGCACCCAGGATTTTAGTTTCTATTCAGTGATGATTGACTAGAGAACAATTAAATATGATGACTTTTTTTTTTCTTTTGCCAGCAGTTATAAATCCGTGTCAAGACCAAGACTGTCTCTTTTATTGGCTTTAGCCATTGAGTGCGCACATAACTTCGTTGTGCATCTGTTTAATCTGTGTATTCCTCATGATTAAATCTTAAAAGAGAACTATATAATGCTTGCTAATATCCTGTAACTGGTTTCCAGTATCATCCAGAATCTATGTGTATTTTCAAATGACCTGAATTGAGAGAGAAGCAAAGTATGCAAAATTAGCTGATGTCTTATTTTTGTTTGAAGGAAAACAAAAACAAAAAGAACAGTGACAAGTTGTGTCATAAAATTGACTGAAATGGGTGAAGCACTTAGTTATTTAGTAGACAGTAATTCTGTGTACTCATTAAACGCTTATGGCAAACAGTGGTATCCGTGTCAGAACAGAAGAGCAGGTTGTAAACTGGATGAGTGAAAACGTGTTTAGATCCGTGATAGTTACATGCCTTGTCTAGTCAGATTAATAAAAAGTAAAAGTGAATGAAGAGAAATCACCAAGAGAAGAAAACAAAAGTCGGAGAAAGACTAAGGGTTTTATTCTTCTCTTTTTCCTTCACTCTGCATTTTCTTAAAAAGAGAGAGAGAGAGAGAGAGAAAGAAAGAAAGAAAGAAAGAAAGAAAGAAAGAAAGAAAGAAAGAAAGAAAGAAAGAAAGAAAGAAAGAAAGAAAGAAAGAAAGAAAGAAAGAAAGAAAGAAAGAAAGAAAAAAAGCAAAGAACCCCATTTATAATGGTTACAGCTTTCTTACTAGCACCGTCCCCGTTATAAAGAGATTTGCACTCTCCGTAACTATTCTGGTGCACTCTACCTAGGGAAAGAGCATCTTCTTCTTTTCTTGTGAAAACCTTTGCCAGTTTACCTAAAGCTTCTGGAAGTTTCTTAGTCTAATTTGGAATCCAAAGCTGCTTCTGCATAGCAGTGTTGAGAAAGGAGCCCATGGTAGTTAAATCATTTCCTTTCTATGAGACTCTAACTATCCTCTAATCATATAAAGTAACTCATGCCAGAGGGGAAGATCTCCGCGTATCAGATCTTGGTCTTCTTTTTTTGTGGGTGTGATTATGAGATTCCTGACTAAATAAAGCCTCAGGATGGGGTGGGGGGGGGGGGTGGGGGGGAGAAGTCCTGAGGCTTTTTACCTCTAAAACCTCAATCAAGTAAGATAGTATCTGTGGTGATTTTCATTTATGACACCCAGGAAAGGGACAGACATACTATACCCAGTCCATTGCTTCTTATTTCTTTACTCCAGAAGTTTAGTTAAAGCTATTGTTCTTTGGAGAGTAGAATTCTGATTGTACATTTAAGTATCTCTCTTTCAGTTCACATATTTGCGATTTCCAAATATGGTGTCATAGCTGCATCCTTACCATTATCCAGTATATATGAAGCTATGTCCTGGCATCTGTGGGAAAGGGGCATTAAGAGATGCAGAATTTTTAGCTTCAGTTGAATGTTAGGGCTCTCTTGTGCCTGGGCTCTGTTTAACATCTCTGAAAATCAAGAAGGGACCTTTGGATTGGCAGGAATTGACGCGGTCAGCTTTGAAAACGCTGTCTTGTTTTCCGTGTATATGTCTAATCACCTTGGAAATTGAGATAATTTGGGTGAAAGTAATAGCAAATGGCGACACAATTTTACTTTTTTAAAACTGGATATAGAAATGACAAGTTTCAAATACTTTTTTCATTTATAAGGCTTTATGTATGTGTGTTAATGACAGGAAGAGAACAGACTTAAACATCTCACCTCTGATTTTCTCGTAAACATACCATGTACATCCTCATTAGCACCAGATAAAAACACAGCTGTCTATTAACTACAACGCTGGAAGAATGCAGAGAAAAGTTTTGTTTTTCTTTAAGTTTGTCATTTCCAATCTCTTTCTTGTTTTTCCTGCTATTTAACACAGATAAATATTCTAATGATAATGATGGTGGTATCAACCCATCTTAATTTAATAATAAAAAGTAGCATAATATATTTGAGTTCTTCTAAGTTAGGAAGAAAATCTCTATATACTACCGCATGCTTTAAATGGTCTTCTATTTAATTTTTCCCATGAATAGTGTCTTTCACTTGGGAATGATAGTGAATCAAATTCCTAATAGTACTGCTGCACATTATATAAGACTATTAATGAGGATAAATATTAAATTTGAATAGATATTGCAGGTGTGAGACATCAAATGAGAACTCCAAAGGATTAATTTCTACAGAGGATCATTATTTAAGTTCTTTCCAGCCCTGTTGTTCTGCCGCATAAAACTTACTTTAGTACCTCTCTGGACTGTTATAACATCTGTTGTTCTTGTGGGGGGGGGAAAAAGACCTTTTTTTTTTTTTTTTTTCCTTCTTCTATTTGGTCAGAAATGGCTGTGTTATTCTGCAACGTTGGCCCAGAATGCCTTGCAGGGAGTAAGCTGTGTTTTCGTGTTCTGACTAATTAATTCCCATGAGATCTGCTCCTTACAACCAGACTCGCTCGCTCTGAGTCCAGCAGTGGGAAGTACTGCCTTTGGGAAGGTCACTTGACAAAGCTGTACTACCCGTACATGAGGATCATCATGTAAATAAAAAGGAGTCTGAATGATAAGATAGGTAAAAGCCAGGGAAGTTTTAGAAAGAGAGAACATTGATCTGAATGATCGCTGTTATTTTTATCAAGGGCTTTTGATCTATCACAGTGAGCAAATTTTCAACTTAGAATATCCACTTGCCAAGTTATAATCGAGGTCTCTTAGCTGCGCTCCATCAAGTTGCTTAAATGTGATTGAATTTTATGGACCAGGTAGAAGAACTTTTGGGAAAACTATCAATTCTTCCCTCACCTCCCTTCAAAAATAAAATCATCCAGTATACAAAGTATCAGCCCTCACCTTCCGGCTTCTCATATGAAATAAACTAGTTTTCTTTCCAAAACACTGATTTTTCTACATTTGCCTCCTTGTCTCTACATCTGTCTTATAAAAGAATTGGTTTTCATTTCTTGGGACTGACCAAGAAAGATAATGAAGTCTTTTCAAAAACTCTTTATGTGTGAAACCCTGAAGAAAACCCTAGAGCCTTCTTACTTCTAGCAACCAATTACTATATACAAAAAACTTTCCCCAATTATGAATGCCACCAATGCATCCTGCACAGACTCAATTCCACGAACCGTGTTGCAGCCGCAGCATTCACATAATTAACAGGAAGGCACTGCATGTGGCCAGACCTTTTGCTAATTGATTAAATGAGTCTATTCCTAAATCAGATTCTAATCACACCAGCAGAGCGCTATGGATCACCGCGTCTCTAACAGAATCTGCAGAAGTCCAAAATGTGCATCTACAAAAAAAAAAAAAAAATTTTTTTTTCAAAATACTCAACAGAGAGCTACTTCAAAATTGAACCAAACACAGAATAAAAAATTAAAAAGGCCACATTGCTCTCTTGAAATGCCACTCTCTCCGGTTGGCTTTCTTTAGTATTCCCACTTCTTTTTGATCCTTGTCCTTTTGCGATTCATTATCCACACCTAAATGATACAAAACATATCATACTTTGGTCCTGGCTTCCTGATTATTTTAGTTAACAAGTGCTGGAGAGTTTCCTTGCAGTTTCCTGGTAAAACACAAAGCCTCCTATCTGCTTGTCAGTTTTTCTTTTTTTTTTTCTTCCTTTCTTTTCTTTTTCTGTTCTTTTCTTTTTTCCTTTTTTTTTTTTTTTTTTTTAAGAAGGCCGTGGTGTTCCCTAAGGGTTGTGAGAGGAGTTCATCCCATTGAACTGGTCAGCAAGATATCATTAGCTCGTTGTGTACATGAAATCCAGGGGTTAGAGCACCAAGCGTCACAAGCCAGTTTCTTTACCTCCTTGAGCTGATCAGAGGATCAGAGTATCAAGGAAGGATTAGCACTGACTTGGGATTTGTGTGATTGGTTAATTTATTGCAGCAATGGCAGGCCTTTCATCTATGGCAACATTTAATCAGCACGGCCATGGAGGCTATTACCGGTTAGCTCCTTTCTCAAGTCAGCTAGGGCTGCACCATCAGCCCTATCACAACTCCCCTGAAATTTCCAAATTATCTGGAACAGGCTTTAGCCTCACAGTAATAAAAATTAGAAGAGATTCCTGATAGCACGGGTGGAAAAGGCTTTCACTTGCACAGGGCAAATTATAAATAGTATGAACGTGCACTTTAAAAAAAAAAAATTCTCCACCTCTTAAGAGATGTGCAGGACTTATCACCCCTGCTCTGATCCAAATCCTCATGGTTGAAAATTTATATTAGATTTTATCAGAGAGGCCTAAGTCTAGAAAAATCAATGAAGGTTATCTTTTATGTTGCAGGAACTTGTGGAAATATTGATTTTCATTTTATAGTGAATTTGGAGCATGAGTTGGTAATCACTGCTGAGCCGACCACAATGTTTGCCTACTGTATCTTTTACTGAGTTTTGCTCAAGTATTTAAGATAGTATATTCCTGTTGATTTTAGTCTATAGTGTGCAGACAGATGTTCCTAAAACACAAAGTTGTACTTGATCATAAAAAATACACTCAAAAGCTTTGCACTGACAACGCTGAGTTTAGTATTTTGAGGCCATAGTTTGTCTATAAATGGTGGATTTTGGAATAAAACATACTCTGAAATTATTGTAAATCGTTTCATTTTGCTTTCTTCAAGTTTATAGACCGGGGGAGAGATTTTTAAAAAGTGAAAAAAAAAAAAAAAAACTGCACACATACAAAAAGAGATTATTTAAAATACCAGGTTTCTACTAAAAAAGTCAAAAAGAGAGATTTCATTTTTTTTCAACAGATGAGTATGACAAATAGTGGCCAAAATGTTCCCTCTGTTGTATTTTTTTACTTGTTTTATTCATTCCCTTGAATTTACCAATTTATTTTTTATTTCACTCTTCCTTTTTTTTATTTAACTTAAAATGTTTTATAGTTGCTAGAGGGAACAATTGCTCATTTTTGATATGTTTGAAATATTAAATCATCTTTACACCTCATTTGTCACTATTTTTGTAGAATAAGAGTATGTTGTGTTGATTTATCATGGTTTATCTATCGTGTGTATCTAAGGTTTTTGTCGTGATAACCTTCATTCAAGAAGAGAAACTTGCTTATAAGTAGTAACGATATGATAGGTTCATGAATATTTATTAGTGACTAAATCCTTCAGACTTTAGCACGATTGTTGCGGTATTTTGTCAGCTTTTCTGAGAAAATAACACCTTTTAATATTCACTACGGATATTTTGAAATGAGAATAGTTTATTTTGTTCTTGTAGTTTATTTTGTGCTAAGTAGTAGATCGTCATTCAGGATCGGCTTTAATTGTCTCCTTGCAGTCCAGCAGAGTTCAGTGACGAACTCCCCTGGTTTCCATGGGTGAGACGTCTTCCTCCTCCCTCTTGCTCGTGGTCATTCCCCTGAACTTGTGCTTGGCAGCCGGCAAAGAATCATTTCTCTCAGTCCCCACCTAAAGCCATGCTCTATACTGCAAGGCTCTGGGGAATAGCCAGCAGTCTTTTTATTCCTCAGAACGAACCCAAAAGACATCTAAGCCAAGGAATTAACAAGATAACATATGAAAACGCTGAGCCCAGTAGCTGGCATGTGGTAGGGCCCACAGATGGCAGCTACTAGTTCTGTTATTGCTTGGGAAAGTCTATGAGGGCACTCGAGAATTAATCACCTGTTCCCTGGGCTTGTCCCCCTAATTAACTGGATTTGGACATGTCTGTTCATGGCCAACCTTAGGTGTAATCGTGACAAAATTGTTTATTTTCCAACTCCCTCTGCCCTGTCCTCCTTATTCTTCCACCCCCACACCCCCTGCTCTTATGCCTTCACTCTTGCTTACTCTTCAGTTCTAACCCAGAGAAAGACATCTGAAAGTACAGATGATGGCATAACCTGTGTTCGGATGTAGCTCTCTTGCCCTGTCTTCTGTCCCCACTATGTTTCCTCTACCTAGGAAATAGAATGTTGGGATAAGTAGGCACAGAGAATGCTGAGGCTTTGTAGAAAGTCACACTGTTGATGATGGTGCCTGGATTTTAGACCTGGGCTGCTCTCTTTTATATGAGCATTGTTGAAGTAAATTAGAATGTAGTAAGGACCCTTGGCTGGAAGCAATGAGAAGGCAGTTGAACCAACTTAAAGAATAGAGAAAATTTATTATCACAACTGTGGAATGTCTTATGGAAACCAAGGGGGTGAATTCACTGGGCTTCAAGATTTTTTTAGTACCAACGATTCTCAAAAACCAGCAGGACACCTTCAACATTTGTTATGGCTCCTGATTTCTCCGACTCTGCTCCACTTTCCTTTCTTTCACTTCCAGCCACTCCTTACGTGGGGAGAAACCTCTGTCCTTGACAGCTCATGGTTGTACCCACCAACGTGATATATGCCTTTAACTCTTCCATTTCTATCACTGAAAACACCATACAAGGGACTTACTGTACTAGGACAGGAAAAGTACCCATCCCTGGACCAGGACTAGAAGGTAAAGGAGAAGCAATTCTCAGAAAGGTAGAGATTGTGGGCAATTTCACATGTATCTACTATAATTGGAGACAATATAGACTGCCTTCCCAATCTGAGCACCTCTCATGCAGAAAAAATGTTGATTTTATTCTGTGGAAGCAAACTATAGGAGGGTAGATTATGATCAGTATAAATATGGGATGTGCTTCCTTGTAAATTGGTGAGTTTGTCTCTTTGGTTACTAAAAATATTCAACTTTGGGTAAATAAACCCTAATAATATTAGTTGCTATAGCATATATTTCCTACCTGACCTACTCTAGAGGAGAATCCTGTGTTAACTTAAACCTGGCCCAGGTAAATTTCAAGATTCGAAAATTAAGATTCATCAGATCCATAGTCTGATAAAGATTTTATTACCTTTGCATATTTTTATTTATTTTCATTTTTGCTTTTCTTTCTTTCTTTCTGTCTGTCTGTCTTTCCGTCTCTCTTCTTCTTCTTCTTCTTCTTCTTCTTCTTCTTCTTCTTCTTCTTCTTCTTCTTCTTCTTGAGAGAGAGAGAACATGCACATGGGTGGGGTAGGGGCAGAGGGAGAGAAAGATAGAGCATCTTAAGCAGGGTTCATGCCCAGTGCATAGCCTGATGCAGGGCTTGATCTCATGAAATCAAGATTCACATGCCCCACTGACTGAGCCACCCAGATGCCCCATTATTGCATACTTTCAAAGTGAATTAGTACACAAAATACCTCATGTGTATGATGTACATGTGTGCATTGTACATAAGTGAATTTGTATTTATTATGCATTTGTCTGCTTGTGACATATTTGACTTCTGCTAATTTTGGCCACAGACATGGCATTTGTATGCACTAGCACTGAGCATTTTACATAGTATATTCTAGGCTAAATTTTGATAAAAAATTATTTGGGAAGTGACACATTCGAACCACAGAAGTTTAGAGGTGTTCATGGCTTTCTCATCACCGTTGTCATTGGTTGCATAAAGTCCACAGATGAAAAATACCTTTAAAATCAAGTCACATTTTATGTGATATCCTCCCCAGTCGAGAGACTGGACTCTAGACAGCTTACTGATAAATTATTTTCAATAAGCTTTAGTTTAGTCTAAATGACAAACTAAACTTTGATAGACTTATAAATGTGCTGTGATACACAGAGAATTACTGTGATACATTTCATGATTTTTGCATCGTAGAGTAGTATGCATCCTCTCCCCACGTGGTAGCTCTTTGCTGACCCAAATTTTGTGGTGTTAGGCAACTGCAAAGGGATTCCAAACCAAAAGGTGCTTCAGCTTTGGTTATCTCACATAAAATAAGACTTGGCATAGAGCATTTTACAGCAATGGTGTACAAATGTAAAATTACATGGATTCTTGCTGATATCACCTAGGGATGTGCAAATGTTTTGTCACTGAGTTATTATGATATACGATTGTATAAATCTTTATAACATACCAATTGACTTAGTCTGGGGACAGAATAAAAACTTGTATCAAAGATATTAATGTACAGTGACAAATGGTTCTACCAAATTAGCAATACAGAGTAACGGCGGTTAAGGACAAGTATCTTTGTGAATGAATATATATGTTTTCCCCACCAAAGCGTGGCTCTTAATTGTTAGGTGTTTTCTTTTTCTAATTGATGAGCGTGGCTCCATTTGTGCATGATTAGTCTTACTAAAATTTTCATGTTGCATGGTTCTGTAATAGCTCTCATCTCTATATTTAAGTCTCCAGAAACTCTTTGAAAATATGGAAATCGTGATCTTTTGTATTAGACTGTGCTGGTGTGGACCCTAGCTGTATCACTCATTAGCAGTGTGACAGTCGTAAAGTTAATTGATCTTTCTCAACTTCAGTTTCCTCATCTGTTTAAAAAAATAAAAGTGGGTCGTGGAATTCCAATTCTTATCTTGCTTGGCTGTAAAGGCTTCAGTGAATCATGTTTTGCCCAGCCTATTACTCCCTCTGCATGAAATAGTTTTCTAGCTTTATTTCCATGACAGGGTGTTCTGTTCTTTTCACCTTACAGGATGTACTTTCTCAGTTTCCCTGGCTGACATATTAACCTCTAAATGCTGGCAAATACCAGGGCTCAGTCTTGAGGTTCTACTCTTTCGATGATCTCCTGCCCTAGGGCTTTAACTGCCAGAAATAAACTAATGATTGCCAAATTAAAATCTCAGCCCCAACCTCTCCTCTGAGTTCCAGACTCCTATTTCTAACTGCCTACTTGACATCTCTGTATCACAATAAACATGTATAGATCAGAACTCCAAACGATAAACCCTAAAATCACTCTTCTCTGAGTCTTTTGATAAATGCCCCTACTATTCACCTAGTTGTTAAGACCCCAAACTTAGGATTTATCGTTGATTCTTCTCTTTTCTATACTGACTTTATATTCAGCAAGCCAGTGAAGGTCACTTTCAAAATCTGATCACCTTCTGCCACCTCCCCAGAGAGCATACTGATTGGGGCCATCATCATCTCTCACCAGGTGTCATAGCAGCCTCGTAACTGATTTCCTTCCATTCGTGTCCCCTAGAGACTGTTCTTCAGGTAACACTCAGAATACTCTTTTCACATATAAATCACAGCATGGTATTCCCCAAACCGTGCACACTTGAGGTAAAATCTGAACCCGTTAGCATGGCTAGCAAAGCCCTACGTAATCTGGCTTTTTCCTAGGTCATCTCGTTCCACTGTCTGTCTTGTTGACTCCCCCATGGCTGTGTGGGCCTTCTTGCCTTTACAGAACATGCTGGATCCCAACATATTGATGTCTCTGCATTTGCTATTCCCTCTGCCTTGGACATTTCACCTCTGAATCTTCCCATGGCACACTTAGTGACACATGATCAGTGAAATACTCAGATGCCCTCTCTGTAGCAGGACCTTCTCTAGAATAAAATACAAACCAAAACAAACAAGAAAAGCTCTATCATTGTCTCTTTTTATCTTTGTTCTGCCTACAATTATATTTATTTACTATTGATGTGTTTATTCTTTTGTGTCCCTATCAAGAGAGTGAATTCTAGGAGGACAGGTATCTCCTCTATTTCACAATTTCAGCAGCACCTAGAACACACCCAATAAATATTTGTTGAAAGTATGAATGAGTGAAATAACATCTTAAAAAGATTTTTGTTTTACTTTTTGAAAAGTTTAAGTCATCTCTTAAACTCAAGTTTAAGTTTAAACTTAAAAGTTTAAGTCATCTCTACACCCCATGTGGGGCTCAAACTCATGACCCTGAGATCAAGAGTCTCCTGCTCTTCCCACTGAGTCAGCCAACCTCCCCTAAAAAGATTTTAGCGTAGTGTTTGGGAGTTCAAGAAATGTTCATTTTCATTCCCTTTCTCATTCTTGAGTAAATTACTTTGAAAGGACTCCTGTGTAAAGCTATAGTTTGCATAGTCATTTTGCATCAAACATTAACAATTCTCAGAATCTCTATTTGGGTTTTTCAGATACTAATGCCATTGCAAGACAGCTGAAATAGTGAAAAAATCTGACCCAGGTTCAAATCCTGACTTCACTACTCTTTCAGTTGTTGACCATAGAGGAGTCAATACATTTCTGAATCCCAGTTTTATCACCAAAAATGTGATTTATAATTTACCTCAAGAGATATTTCCTCCAAAGGGAAAATAATACATTTGTTTACCTTCTGTAATATTTGAAATTGAGTGGACATTTAATAAATATGACTTATATCTGAAGATAGTAATTTTGTCCAAGTTAATATTCTCAGCAAATTAAATTAGCAACTGATCTACTCTTTCATCCCTATCATTAATATAATTGATAAATAATCCCAGAGGACTGGCAGTTGTAGATTCTTAAATGCTGCTGTTGAGCCATAAGTAACTATTCTTTGAAAATCCCTTGTAGTTAATTTCTGTGTTGATTTGGAGAACGTGTATGTTAGTATCTTTTAGGACTTTTCGAGTATTTCATGTGAAATGGTAGTTTAATATAACGAGAATAAAGATTTGTCATATCAGCCTGGTTGGTTTCTCATTTTCATAGGAGAAAATGGGGTGACAAAATTATATTGATTTGTTGAGACTTGTCCAGTGTAACACTACACTTGTCTTTAATGCACTACCTCTTCAAAAATATATAAGTCCATTCGGTATAAGTCACTTAAATATTCTTCAGGCATTTTTCTTGACTGTCCAGCACAGTTTCAGATTCAAGGTTATGTTCTGCATGTGAGCTCTTTCTTGGTCCTCTGTGCATCTCTGAATCATGACGGTTGGGGTCTACACCAAGTTTTGATGTCTTCTCAAATTACCTTGTGTATAAGTGACTTGGCCCTTTGATTGTAAACAGTAATAATTTTTCTAAGTACTCTCCCATTTGTTCTTTTTCCCATTAGGTGACTTCTTTTCCCTCTCACATATTATTTATATTCTAAGTAAATTAACCAGAGACAGACAACAAAAAATAAACAAAAAAAAATGGTTGGTGTGTGTGCATGTGTGTGTGGAAACCAAGATGAAGCAAGTATTTATCTGTCTTTTTCTCATCTCTTAAATATTATCTCTCCGCCTCCCAAAGAAGATATAATGTTTCATTATATTGATTTCATTTTCTACTTCATAGGCCTGATTATATGTTTTACCCATTCTTCTTGTGTATATGTATTTTTTGAATCTTAGATATTTTAATTTGAGTTGGTATCGTATGTCGATTGAGAGATCAGGCGCTAGAGTCAAAAGCCTGGTCTTAAATCTGGACTCTGTCACCAGGGAGCTTGTGGTTCTGGGCCACTTACTTTACCTTTCTGTGTGCTCATTTTGACTGATCTTGTGAGTGGAGATATTAATATGTCATAATATTAATATGGCATAATACAAATTTTCCAAATTTTAAAAGAGTTTGTGTATGTGAAGTACAAAGCACAAAATCTGGCATAGAGTAAGCACTCAAGAAACACTGACCATTCTTGTCATTAAGTTAACAACAAATTATTACTGGCTGTATTTTCTGTCTCCCTTGTGGAAAATTATACATCATCCTTTGGTAACATTCCCACTTTGGCTTAATATTACAGAATTACAGAACGTGATAACTTGAAGAAACTTATTCCAACCCTTATTTTCCAAATAATAAAACCAAAGCTTTGAGAAACGACTTAGCGGATCACGTTTCCGATTAAAGGAAGCACTATTTCCGATAGCCTGCTCACAGTTCTTCCCACAGTTTGTTTGATTATTTGCTTGGGTTTGGTGATTAGAAGAAAGGAAGCCTTGTCTTTAATTGATATGTATCCCCCTGCTAATTATCCTCAGTTATACTGTTCTTGGGTTGAATAAGGCACTCCTCTTTGTAACACTATATGAACTTTCTGATAAAGCTGACACGGTTTTTCCCTCTTTAATTTTAAGATTTCCACATAGGTTCCTCAGATCTCTTCATACTGCTTGACCTTCTCTCTTTCTCAGCTGTCCCTTCTATAGATTTACAGGGTTGATTTACAAGTAGGAGCACCCTAATTGTGTGGTTTTAGAGAAAGGAAATGGATGAGCATAGGGGAAGGGAAAAAAAGAGAGGAGGAGGCAACCATAAGAGACTCCTAACTCTAGAGAACAAACTGAGGGTTGCTGCAGGGGAGATGGGTGGGGGATGGGCTAGATGGGGGATGGGTATCAAGGAGGGCACTTGTGATGAGAGCACCCAGTGTTATATGTAAATGATGAATCTCAGAATTCTCCTGAAACAATATTATGCTAGAATTGAAATAAATATTTGAAAGAAAAATAAGTAAATTTTAATCCAAATAAATAAATCCCCCCCCCCCCCCGCCAAAAAAAAAAAAAAACTGGTAAAGTGGCAAAACCAGTTTCTTTCATATGGTTGTCCCTTTCTCCCATTGGTTGATACCTGGAATTCTCTGATGCAGATTTTATCTTTTAAACTTAAAACTTGGTTTACTGATGAGATACAGATGCCTCCAGGTGAGAAGGTACTTGAAAATGTATTAAAGCCCATCTGATGCAAATAAAGGATCTGAGAAGAGAAGGAGGGGACACAGAAGGATCCTGGTGTCTCAGAAGAGCGGCTTCTCTCACTTTGTCTCTCCTGCATTAACATCCCAATTCATGAGTTACGTTTGATTCAGCAAATGCTACAGGAGGAAGTGACCTTTGAGAACCATTAGTTCATTCTATTCATGGAGACGGAAACTGTTCACTCCAAAGAGTTAAATGCTTTTATCCAAAATCACTGATTTGTGGCACCAGATAGTTAGCCTTCTTTATCATCTCACTAAGCTGATCACCTTCCACTAAGTAACTGGTACCCTAAAGTCTGCTCTACCCCTCAAAGTCTTGGCCAAGTAAGCAAGGCTCCACGTTCACTCTCTTTTATCTGCCTGAATTGGTAGCGAGCCCTACTGCTTTCAATCTCAACATCTAAAGTAGATTTTAAACATCTTTTTAGTTACATGTAGTTGATATCTTTTAAATATGTAGTTAATTTGATATCCTTAACAATCAAATTTATTGGTTACTGTTGCATGTCACATGTTCTTTTACATGTTGATCATGTTGACTTCAGGGATTAATCCACACAAGGAGGGTGCACTGTGTACTTTCTGTGAACTCCCAACCAAAAGAATAATTCATTAACGTATCAAAAGCTTTTCTAGTTCTTCCTACACAATATCATATGTAAAGTTGAGTGTGTGTGTGTGTGTGTGTGTGTGTGTACGAAAAGCTAGATAAATATACAGGTTTTTAAACTTGGTATCTTTGATAGAAATAGATCAACATAAATGGAAAGTTGAGTTTTTACAGAAGCTGAATTTTATCTTATTTAAAAGAATTTTTTAATGTTTATTTATTTTTGAGAGAGACAGAGCACAAATGGGAGAGGGGCAGAGAGAGAATGAGACAGAATCTGAAGCAGGCTCCAGGCTCTGAGCTGTTAGCACAGAGCCTGACATGGGGCTCAAACCCATGAACTGGGAGATCATGACCCAAGCCAAAGTTGGACACCTAACCAACTGAGCCACCCAAGCGCCCCTGAAGCTGAGTTTCATTTTAAATGTGTTAGTTGTGATGTGATAGTAAGAAAAAAATGCAAATATCCAGAGGGAAATATGCTTAACGAAGACTGGGATGTGGAGATTGGCTGGGAGCTAAAGGTACAGTTCGAGACCCATTTGCTAGTGGTGGCATTGTTATTTTACTAAATACAATATGAAGAACTAAAATTATAGACAGCCAAAGTGATTTATGAGCACTAACTATTTTTAATCAGTCATAGAGTAGTTCTTGATGAACTGTAGCTGGAGTATATTGGTGTTATCGAAATGCCAAAAATCAGAGGACTGTTTGAAGAAGGAGAGCAGAGGTGATGGAAAAGAATGTAACCAAATGAAATAGAAACAAACGTAATGACAGGGACACAATAATAAAACAAGCAATTACAAGCAATGTATCAACAAGTACAAAATGGCATAGTACAATTATATTCTGAGGGGACATAGGAGGCTGAGCTGAGGGAGGGAGGTTAATTGGGAAATGCTTCCTCAGGGCAGTGAGAGCTGAACAAGGTCTGAAGGAAGTGATAGGGATGAATTGGTACAGAGGAGCAGGCAGGGAATTCAGGATGGAGGGAATGGCCTACCTGGAAGATGAAGGAATAAATCGAGCCATGTGTAGAGAATAACAAATGGGCCATTTTGCCTCCAGTAGAGAGCCGAGGTGAAAACTATCAAGACATCCTTCCAGAAAGGTTTGAAAGGGGAGCAACACGGAAGCAGTGGAGAGTGGGTGTTTACAAAGAACCATGAATGCCAACAGTACACTTTGAACGGTACAGACATTTTCATGTAATTTGATTACATGATTTAGTGTTCAAAATCTATTAGTGAATTTCTAGTGCACAGCCTCCTGTTGTCCAAATTACATGGAAAAAATTATGTTCTTACTCCCCTCCCCCTTGCTGTTGAACTCCCCTTTTTTTGTTGTACCAAGAGAATAGAGACTGCCTGACAGATATTTGTTCTTGGCTAAAATTCTGTATAATGCTTTGAAATATTATTCTTCCTAGCAAATGCTAACAGTTGCTAATGTCATTCAAAAATAGTTGAGGAAAAATATGTTTGTGAAACATACAGCTTTTGCTGTCACATTATTTCCCGAGTGAAAGGAAAATACGGTAGTAGTCTGCTATTTATTGAATGGGAATCCTTTGATGTTGTCAAGGATTTCATCAAACTGATGCCTTAAATAAGCAGGAAATCACGTGCCCTCTTATTCAATGTCTGTTTCCTCATGATGAGGCGGCCACCCCACTCAGCTGTCCAGATGGGACTACCACCCATCACCGTCCTCTCAGATAGGATAACCAGAGCATAACTACTGTGGAGCGATGCAATTATGAATTTCTGGAGGGGGAAAAAGAAGAGATAAGTGCAGGGAAGTCAGCTAACGTGGTACGTGGGTAGTTCCAGGCAGCAAAAGGGTTAATCAGATTTTCATTTTAGATAGTCGCCTTAGTAACAATCAGGGAGCCCAGGCTGTATCTTTTCCATTTGTAGGGAATGTTTAGATTTACAGAGTAGCTTAGCTTATTATATACCTGCCTTGATTGCTGGATAAGGCTTGTGATTAAAAACAGAAAAAGATTCATTCTTATAATATTGTAAAGAAGACCAAAACATTAAAAATGATGTCACTGATGGTCTAGGGTTCTGGAAATTTACTGAAATTAGAACTCTAGTGGCGACAGGGTTTCTTGAAAAGTTAAAATAATGACGGTCTGATCTTTTGCTTAAACTTTTAGTGAAAATGAGTCTGGGTTCCCCATTTATAAGAGCAAATCTGAATCCAACAAATAACACTGGCTAACAGTGCTCTGAGAAATTGGACATCAACCTCATCTTTCATGCCCAGTTTGCATTAAGCCCTCAGAGATGCCATTTGTTTGTATTAAGTGCTACGTGGCCCTTCAATCAGGAATTGAAAACACAAATATAGGTAACATGTTGGAAAAGTGCTTATTTTGAGAATGTCTGGAAGAGTGGACCAGTGACACTAAAATTTAAGGTGCTTAATTTATCCAATGGCCAAACAGCAGGAAAACAAACTGGACACAGTGCTGTTCTCATGGCCTCAAACCTCACCTGGAGAGACAGATTTCCTAAGGGCAGAGAATAGCATTCAGTCTGTTTGCCAAGACCAGGTCCGTCTGGAGCAGCTTCTGCCAATTAGTGACAAGTGCTATGTAGTGAGGCCATGATACACACAGCGCTCCCAGAGTTCAGCGGTTTCAGAAATTACTCTCTGAAACAAGAAGAACACAATGCTTGGGAGCACAGTTCATTCCCGTTCCGTGGTAGTAACTTGGTAACCGGTGAGCCTACTCACAACATCTCAAAAGTCAGTATGTCAGGCAACCGTAGCCACTGAATTTATACATTATTTACAGACAGCTTCTGACTTGCTTTTGCTTATTATATTAACTTAAAAATGCCCAGAGTTCCACCTTTGCCATTCTGCAAGTGTCAAATATCTAGCCAAGAGAGACACTGGAGAGATTTCAAAACAAAGCGAACAAACAAACAAGAAGTTGGAAGATTTAAAGACTCTGCTCAGATTTGGAGGAAGGGGGAAGAAAGTTTTGTAAAGCGGGGATCGCTTACTGATTACAGGTCTGTCAGTGCCGTAGTGATCATTCATACCATAGCATCCGTTGGTTTGGTCAGTGCCTTTCTTGCAAAAGCTGCTTCGCCAGCTTGATGGACGTACGTGTGTTTGTTTATTTCATGGTGGTGGATACACAAACAATCATTTTGGAGCGTGGAGGAATTTGTGAGGTAGGACACCTATGCCTCAAATGAAGACCTGTTTTTGAGGGGTTGATATGGCTGAAGAAACTCCAAGGATGAGGGGAGAATGCTTTTGGAAGCTGGGAGGCAGGAACAGCAAAGGAAGAAGGCAGAAGAAGACAAATCATACTAAAATTTTTCCCGGGGCCAGAGAAAGATAAGGAAATATCCTGCCTCCCTTTCTGTCCTTCCTCTAACAAATGACCCTTATTCCTGGACACAGGAATTTATACCTAATGTGTAGCTAGATTAAGAGCTAAATAACCTTCTTGTAATCTAACCTTGAAACTTTACTGTAATTTGCAGTGTTGGTTCTATGCCAGTTCTTTGCTCAGTTCGAGGAAGATATAGATTCTTTTTGAAGAAAAAACAATTCAATAGGTTCAAGGTTTCTAGAGATTTGCAGACTGTCATTTGAAAAACTCTAAGTTAAGGAAATTAAGATACTCTATTTACGGTATTTCATACGTAAATCTTTACTACAAAAGACATGATTTGCCATCCTGCAAGGTAAAAGTATATTTGTTTTCTTGTTTCTTGTGTTCAGATCAAAATGAAGACATCAAATTGGAAAAAAAAAATGCCCATAAATATTGAAGACCCCAAAGGGGCTGCAGCTTCTGGGTTGAGAAACACTGGTGAAGGTGAAAAATGTATTTTGAGTTCCAAATGGTGCCTTTTACCAAAGAACTTTTAGAGTCCATTTATAACTAGGACTTCTTGAATTTAATCATTTCACACTAATTTTTCCCTGGTTTGAATAAAGAATGTCTTCAGCACGGTCATCTAACATTTCCAACATAATAATGTCATTCCAACAACGCTGAAAAATAAAACAAGATCGTTGACAGAAAAACAAGCTATAAATATTTGGTTAGAGTATGGAAGAATTTTTCAAATGTCTAATAATATATCGAGACTTGGCTCTTTATTGGAAAGTCTGTGAACTTTCCTGTCTCCTGTGCTCTATGTCTCTACAGGGTCACTATATATTTAAATTGTCTGCGTGTCTGTAACTTTTTAGCATGTGAACCAGGGTATAGTCAAAAAGACAGATGTTCCAAAAAGCTGAAATAAAGAAGATAATTTTCATTCCTGGGGAAATAGTGGAAAGTTTAAAGAGGGTTATTTTCTTTGCCTTCTTCTAAATTCATGGGTGAAGCTTGTACTATCAACCACTTATCTGACAGAATTGCCCTCCATCAACATTGCAAAACCAAGCCACTTTCACAATTATTACTCTTCTCTTAATTCTTCAGTCAAGCCACTGATTGCCTTGGGAAGTTTTAATACCTACCCCCCTCCACTAGATTCGTGAACCTTTTCCTCTCCACAGTACAAAATTTAAAAACTTGCAGACATTTTCAAAATAACTGCTCTTTTATGACCTTTTCTATGTTCACGGCTGCCATCATGCATGGTAGGTAATCAGTACCTATCTTGTTGATTGTTGGTTCGACTGATACAGTGTTAAATTTATTTCAGTCATCAAAACTATATGCACTAGTTCCCCATATCTTCGGTTTTGCTTTCTGTGGTTTTGTTACCCACAGTCAACTGAGGGTCACAAGCTGGTGAAACAACTTCTGACATAATGTCACAGGGTCAGTAGTAGCCTAACACTATGTCACCATGCCTGGGTCATTCCCCGCATATCATCTCATCATATGGGCCTTCTGTGACCTCACATCATTGCAAGAAGGGTGACTACAATACAATAAGATATTTTGAGAGAAAGCCTACTTTTATTACAATATATTGTTTATAATTGTTCTATTTTATAGCTAGTTATTGATCTCTTAATGTGCCTGATTTATAAATTCAACTTTATTTTCAGTGTGTGTATATATAGGAAAAAACACATAGGGTTCAGTTTCAGGCATCTACTGGGGATCTTGGAATGTATTCCTTAAGGATAAGGGGTGGACTACTGTATATACTTAAAATTAATGTGCAGACCAAAATTATGCAAATTAAATGGCATAATTAATTTGAGATTTCCAACCGGTTTTTCAGTCATCAGCCAGGCAAATGATGGCTGAGGTCAGTAATGATGTTTCCCTACTCCACAGTTTTGGTGGAAAGGGAGAGAGAAAGGGGGGAGTGGGTAGGCAAGGAGTAGAAAGGGAAAGGGAGAGTAAGGGAGGAATGGAGAAACAAAAGAACACTGGAGAAGATGATTATAGAGAGCATCGATCATTATTATTGAAGTATCAAAACATTGGTCGAAAGCTAATGAATTTTTGTTAAGGATGTAAGTACTTTGAAGAAAACAATAAATATGATGCCAAGAAAAACGAGTGAAAAAACGACTTTGTAAAAGAATGTTGAAGGGGTTCTCTGAATTTTGATGGGAAGGAGGGCAAGAAAACTAAAAGATGAAAGGAGCTCCAGGTAGCTTTGGTGGACATCTGTTTTGTCTCATTGATGAAGAATAAATGTTCCTGAGGCATCCTGAGCTTCTGACCCTGAGTATAGACGAGGTCCCCATTGAATCCATCAATTTCTAGGCTTATCCACACTCTTGTTAAGATGTGGGTATTCAGTTTAAGGCTCTGTTAAGAGGAATGTGGAGAACTTGGCTCACTTCCAGAGGAGAGCAGTAAAAATAGTACCGTGAGAAAAGATTAGGGTTCCAGAATATCAAATCATCTTGCCCAAAAAACAGAAGGCTAGTATATGATGTAACTGCCTTTCAAGGTTGAGGAGATAGTACCCCTCAACTGGAATTACATCTTCATTTTGGAAAACTCAAAGCAAATGATTTTGCATTACAACTGGACATGTTCAGGTTAGACCCTCTTATGGTTAGACTTTTGGAATCTAATAGTTTGTCCCCCCAAAACCCCAAATTCCCCACATGTCATAAATTATCTCCAACACAACTTTTAGTTATTTTACTTGTTTTTTATCAGCCAATCACAGATCATTATATTTTTCCAAACAATTTCAGGAACATGCATTATTTTATTAAATGATATCAGAAGTCCAAGATGTTACCTTATTATTATTTCTGTTTCTTAGCCTGGATTCTTTAAATATGAGCATTCCTAAGGGCTTGCTTCATGTGTTTTGAAATACTCTTGCATTTCTTTGATTTTAACTTGTTCATGTGGGATTTCCTAAAAGGGGTTTTTAAAGCAATGCTGGTTCATTCGTTATTTTCTCAAGTTTGTAAATTTCATGTGAAAAACTTTCACTAAGAGCCACCCCTCCTTAAAATCTTAGTCATATTTTGTCTTCTGTAATAGTATACCCAAAATAGCTGAGCAATTCTGATACCTTTTCTTTGTTTACCGATTTTAAGATCATTATGCATACTCTAATGCATAATTATAATTATGCATTCATGATGTTACTTGTGCTGGCTTAACTCAGAAATAGTGTGAAGCAGCTAATCTCGAAGCTACAGGCTGTTTCCCATCACTTAGATTCTGATCAGAGCTGTTTGTTGAGTCTTATTGGAACGCGGACTCTATGTGCTCCAGTCCCACGGCTGGACCCTTCGTTTTATCATTAGTTTCACTCCCTGCCCTTTCTTTTTCTCTCCAAATCTCTGCTTTCAAGACAGGAAAACTACAAGATAATTTGGTTTTCTCGCAGATGTGTAGTCTATCCACAACACTTAAATGAGAGGGATTTCTAAAATTATCCATTTTATTTTTAATCCACATTTAGAATTTTATGTAATAAAAACAGACATAGGGCCATTTCTCATGCTTGAGACTTTACTATCAACTGGATTTTCACTGAGTTTACTTTAGTGAAACTTAAACTGGTCTAGTGCAAAACTGCTAACCTTTCTTCCGTATGTTCTAGAGTAGTGTGATTTTGGCCAAAGAGGAAGTTTGTCTGTGTATCTTGCGTGATGTGCCCTTATCAACAATGATTGCAACGTATTCATTTTATGCATATGGTAGGAAGGATGCTTTCTACAACACTGTAAAGGATAGTAACATTAAAAAAAAAATACTAGAGTCTTGGTCATTTGAAACTGAAATTTGGGTTAGTCTAGTAGCACAACATGGAAATATATGATCAAGCTCGTGCCTTACCTGGGGGGTGCACAGTTTCAAAAGATATGGAAGACAGAGCCATAAATAAGTTATTTTGCTCTGCATAAGTCAGAAGGCAGAACAAACTCTGAGTTTGTAGTTTAACCTTTCCTTTCTTAGAGAGTTGAATTAGGGAAAATGTACCTTACTGTGAATTAGTGACATTGTTTTGTGATTCTCAAATGTAAAGAGAGGAGCCCCATTAAAGAGTATGCATGGATGTATGTGTATTTGTTGAAGGGCTTCTGTCTGCTTCTAGAAGCGGGGCACCATTGTGTCATTTCATTAATGTATTTATAGCCACTGTGATTATTTAATTTTCTAACTATCAAAGGACACCATGAATTTGTTTTTGACATAAAGAAAGGAGAGCATAGATTTTAAAAGGCTGAGTAACACTAGACAAGTCTGTTCACAAGTTTCTTCCATTTAGTGTACATGAAGTTCTAGAACCAAAAGGTGCCCTGAATCCCGAAGTCCTGGTCTTTTCTTTTATTAATGAAGAAACTGGCTCAGGGTAGTAATATATTTTGACCAAGGTAATCCAGCCACTTAGAGGTAAAGCTTAAACCTAAATTTAATGAATTCATAGATCATTTTTGAAAATGTATCTAGCTAACATACTAGCATGAAATAGAAATTACAAAAGAAAAGGTCATAGACTTTGTAATTATGAAGGATTTTGCTTTGGGTATGGTTTGGTTGTCTTTGACAAATGAGACAACATATTTAAAATTTGAAATAACAACTTTAAATTATGGTAGTTGCATTAAGGCTTTGTTCCAGCACATGGTATGAGAAAAATTTGCATTATTTAAAAATTTTGAACTAGCTCAGGGATTCCCAATTTAGACTCAAGATAGGGGAATGGCGTAATTAGGAACTCAGTGTCTAGATCCTTTTCAAGTTATTTCCCAGATGCCCTAGAAGCACATTTTTAGACCTTGTAGGTACTAGTGAAAACAATAGGCAGGAAAATTTGGAGTAATTTCAACAGAATATATCATTTTATAACTAGTATGTAGGGCTTTTTATCATAGAAGGTGAGATTTTATTCAATTAACCTTAAGTTGCCGTTAAAATCTTTTATTTGTGCTACTAGTAGTTCAGTTGTCTCCCCACTAGCCAATTTGTTGAGTAATTTAAAAGCAGTAAGATTAGTCGAAATAGTAAAATCTCTTACATATTTAGAGCATGCTATGTTGATCATTCTGTTGATGTCTGGATAGAATAAATAGGCATAAGACTTCTCATAGACATTTAACTATTTCTTAAATTTTTCTCCATTTCCCCAAATCAAGGTACATAATAATTATAAATCCACACTTACTATTTGTCAGGTATCAATGTCAGCGATTTATAAGTATTCATTTATCTTACATCACATGAGCCCCAGGAGGTATTATTATTCTCATGTAACAGATGGGGAAACTGATGCACAGAGAAGTAGAGTTTACTAAGGTCACACCACAGACGAGTAGCAAAGGTTGGATTTCAACTTGAGCAATCTGACTCTAGAACTCATGCTTTTAGCCACTGTGTTAATTGCCTGTCTGTTAAGTCTGTAGTATGTGAACTGAGGTTTCTGCTTCTTTTCCTCATTGTGCTTCTCACACTGAAGAAAAATACTGTATGTCATAAATAATATTTGAATCACAACTGAACTCTTTGGTTTCAGACCTATTGAATCAAAAGAACTACCTTGTTTCCACCTCTGCCCTATTTCTCCCCAATGGTTTTTACTGAAGGCTCCTTTTTGATTTCCCAATTTGACCTTGAACTTCCATTGGCAGGTGAAACTGTTCTGTGTTTTGTTTTGTTTTGTTTTTTCAGTCTACCTGTGAGCAATCCAGTTTAAGCTGGAGACACGCTAACTGCACTCAGACTGAGATATTTCTTTTAGCAGAAACTTTCCCCCACCCCCATCAGGGCACCAAGACTATACAGTGCAGCTAGGTTCCTTAAGTAGATACACGCAGAGGTTCTGAAGAGTGGAATTGACCAACCAGACACAAAGGCCTGGCTGGACTGCCTTGCTGCCCAGAGTATACGTCAGTACCTCACTGTGAAGTACTATGATGAGGCTCTACTCTGTCTGTTGACCAGTGGGCACCAAGAGAATTCATTATTCATTTGTTCTTGTATAATCAGTACTGAGTTGAGTGAATTTTAGCCTAAAGACACCTTGGATCTCATCATGAATTCTGCTTATGATTGAAAGTAACCTTTATAGCTACTTTTTAGTCATGGTTGGTTTACCTGTAAACATTTCTATAGCTATAAAAATACCTGCAGTCATAAAAATAAAAATATTAAAAGTATTGCCTATTTTTCCATATTTTTAATATCACTAACTGGACTATGTTCGGTTCTGTTCCACTCATACACCCACTTGATGCTAGTATTGGTATTTAGTATCTCAACTAGACTTTCAAGACCCAAAACTGTGCAAATGTGAGAAATAATTCCCTATAAACCTATAAATTTCGCAGCTCAAAAAACCTAAAGGTTATTAACGAAGCACCATGCGATTAGCTTATACAAAGTGCAGCTAGGAATCATGCATAATGTAAAACAGAAACTGCTAACCACTGACTCATGGAAGATCATTTAAGCTAGTTTTTATGGACATGAAGAATTGATAGTTAACACAATTCCTAAGAAGATTCTTATTGTTTTGACACCATGGAAAGAATTTAGTTTCTTATAGATTTACTAAGAGAAAAAATAGAAAACAGTTCATGGTTAAGGCAGTTTCCAGCAATGTGAATTTGAACAAGTTGTTGTATATTTTAGAGTCTCGGTTTTTACCTATATAAAATGGACATAACAATGGAATTGTAAAAATTAATTCAAAAAGTAATTCAGCATCTAAGGGTGCCTGGGTGGCTCAGTCGGTTGAGCGTCTGACTTCGGCTCAGGTCATGATCTCACGGTTCGTGGGTTCGAGCCCCGCGTCAGGCTCTGTGCTGACAGCTCGGAGCCTGGAGCCTGCTTCGGATTCTGTGTCTCCCTCTCTCTGACCCTCCCCCGCTTGTGCACTGTCTCCCTCTGTCTCTCAAAAATGAATAAATGTAAAAAAAAAAAAAATTAAAAAGTAATTCAGCATCTAGAATTTTAGCATAGTTAATGCTTAATGAAACGATAGATTTATATCTAGATTAATATTAGAGAAATGCATCACTTTTCCACCCAGCCAAAGTTCTTGTTTTACTGAGAATTTTGCATTTTCATGGAAACATTTTTTTTTAGTAGTAGTAATTTTATAAAGGTTTTATTTTTAAGTAATCTCTACACCCAACATGGGGCTTGAACTTACAACCCCAAGATCAGGAGTTGCACGCTCTACCGACTAAGCCAGCCAGGCACCCTGGAAACAAATTTCTTTAGGAGTGTTGGAAACATAAGCCACACGCTCACATACAGTAACATACCTGGTATCGCTTTAAGCTCATTATATACATTAACTCATTGAATCCTCAGAACAATCCTATGACATAAATACTTGCTTGTCTTATACTTATTTTAGAGATGAAGAAACAGTAGTTAAGTAACTTGCCCTAGGTCATACAGCTACTGGATGGAGATGTGGTGCAAACTCAGCTTGGCACCCAAGGGCAACTTTTAAAATTTGACTATTAATAAAGCATAGTAAGTGTGGTAATTAGTATATGCTTAAAATAGTCTATACATAATTTATCTTGACTACATTTTGCAAAACATTTCAGTTTTTGAAATATTTTAAATATATTTTTGATATGTACTTTATTTCGTAGTAATAATAATTAAATGAGTATATAGTAAACTGTTGGTAGAAGTAGAAGTGCATGGCTTAAATCGAGCGATAAATGTAATAAAAGATTTTATAATTGGGTTTTAGATAGAATTATTAAAATATAAGCTATATTTTATAGATTTTCAGCATATACTGGAGAAAGCCTCAGTATTTTTAACTTTAAAATTAAAGTGTAGGGGCGCCTGGGTGGCTCAGTCGGTTGAGTGGCCGACTTCGGCTCAGGTCACGATCTCGCGGTCCGTGAGTTCGAGCCCCGCGTCGGGCTCTGTGCTGACAGCTCAGAGCCCGGAGCCTGTTTCGGATTCTGTGTCTCCCTCTCGCTGACCCTCCCCCGTTCATGCTGTCTCTCCCTGTCTCAAAAATAAATAAACGTTAAAAAAAATTTTAAAGTGTAATCCGGGGAGCTCCTGGGTGGCTCAGTTGAGCATCCGAGTCTTGATTTTGGCTCAGGTCATGATCCCAGGGTCTCAGGATCAAACCCTGTGTTAGGCACCACACTGAGCATGGAGCCTGCTTAAGATTCTCTCTCTCCTTCTGCCGCTCCCCCCCCCCCCACACTCATGCTCTCTCCCTCTAAAATAAAAAGTAAAATAAGGTGTGACCTTAAATTTTCATGAAGATTCTTTAAAATGAGTGGATTAGACACTTCTCATCTATTACTACACTGTCATTTGGTCATGGACCATCAAATATACATTGATATTTCCAAATGTATTAGTCATATACTTGAAATATCATGAGATGGATTATAAATATTGCTTTAAATAACCTATCTGTATGTCACTTCGGTATTTTTATTATCAATATACTGTGAGCATCTAGAGGAAGTGTAGCTTTCATCATTCTGTTCCTAAGAGTTTTTATCTATAGTAGATATTTAATAAATATTTATCAAATGAATAATGAATATACCCAATTTCTAGTAAAGTATAAAGTGATCATTTTAAGAGCAGAATAACCTAAATAAGTCTTTTAAAATAGAAATGGCATAAAGAAATCCAAAAATAGCCAAACTGTGGAAAGAGCCCAAATGTCCATCAACTTATGAAAGGATAAAGAAGATGTGGGTTATGATACACATCACACTCACATATGTATGTATATGTATATGTATACATATATGTATATGTATACGTATATGTATACGTATACACATATGTATATGTGTGTGGAATATTACTCAGCCATCAAAAAGAATGACTTCTTGCCATTCGCAACAAAGTGGATACACTGGAGTGTATTATGCTAAGTGAAATAAGTCGGTCAGAGAAAGACAAATACCATATGATTTCACTCATGTGGAATTTAAGAAACAAAACAGATGAACACAGGAGAAGGCAGAAAAAAAAGGGAGAGAGGGAGGCAAACCATCAGAGACTCCTAACTGTAGAGGAGAAACTGACGGTTGCTGAAGGAGAGGTAGATGAGGGATAGGCTAAATGGGTGATGGGTGTTAAGGAGGGCACTTGTTGTATTGAGTACTGGGTGTTGTGTGTTCAGTGATTCATCACTGAAGTCTACTCCTGAAACCAATATTACACTATATGTTAACTAACTAGAATTTAAATAAAACCTGAAACAAACAAAAATAATGGTTATCGTTCACTACTAATTAGAGTAATTTTATTTGTAACATTACATCTTTTATGTGGCAAAACCCACATCTGGACAATGTTGGTCCAACCTTTAATATCGTGTACTCACAACTAAATGCAGAATTTAACCCCTGGTATTTGCACTCAACCATTAAGTTTTTACAGATGTGTTAGTTTGTCATGTTAACATTAAGTATTCTTTCTAATACACATGTTGATGCTTTTATTCATATGTCTACGCCTTTGTAAAGAATATGGCTGGAGAAATTTGTCCAGGGGCAGTATTTATAAAGGCTTATCTCATTTGGTTCTGCTTTCATAGCATGTTCCTTTCGTTGCCCCAGATTCACAGGTATGTTGCACAAAGGTCCCCTGGATTGGGAGCTTGTAGAGGTGAATCAGTTTCATTGGTTGGCATCTTCTTCTCCTTATTTTTCTCCATGGGAAACAAAGCAGGGTACTTCTGGAAGGGAAGGCTACTCTCATTGAGTTGGGCACTCGGCTTTTATTCTCTGGAAGTACAGAATTAGTATAGTCCTTCTGCATCTGTTGATTTGGAGAAAAATATTGAAAACTACTCTCATGGTCAGAGTCTTACTTTACATACTTAATTTAAGTGTTTGCAATATTCTTGTTATTAAAATGTCTCACAGATTAGATAAGCTTTGTTCCATTCCTCTATAGCACCTTCACACTTCTGCCAACCATACTGCCAAGCTCTTAAGCTTTTGCACCCAACTTTAAATAATTTGTCTCATAAAAATCTGCTTTCCCCAAAGGTGCTATATACATCCCAGCACCTATACATCCCAGCATGTACTATATGGTTTAACAATGCCATCATTTGGCTTTTTTCTCTTTGGAGACACCTTTCTCATTCCTATTCTTCCAGTTGATGTTAGACTCTTAACATCAGTTTCAAATCGCAGGTATATTTTAAGTTCAAGATATAGGTGAGTTCTTACTACTTTATGGTTATAGAGGAAAATACAGGTACAAATCATGAAAACAAAGCATGTATATATAAGGAAAAAACCGTCTGCATTTGGTTTTAAAATTTACTCTATTGTTAATACCAGGATTGCCCTTTTTCTGTGGAAGGGAAAAGCTGATATTAAGATTGGCTAAAATGGTAATAAGGAGACAGTCTAAAAGGTGTCCGAAAGATTCATTACATAGTGCAGTGGATTAATTCATGAGGGACAGACATATCTCAGTATCTGAGGATGACTTTGTGCAGGATATAGCTTTTTCTTTCTTCCACAGAATGCCTTTGGGGTAAATCGCAAAAAGAGACTGCTGAATAGAATTGACCACTATTTTTTTTATGTGTAAATAGGTCATCGATAGTTGAATGTGTGTGTGTGTGTGTGTGTGTGTGTGTGTGTGTGTGCGCGTGCGCATCTGCAGCACCCTCCATATAATTCTTCATACTAACATTTTATTTTGACCACACCACTGACCTCACCGTTTTCCTTGGTATTAATATTCCAAGGTAAAGTACAGTAGGCGGCTTTATTTACTGCATCAGCAATTAAAAAATAGTAGTGTTTCCTTAAGTCAGTATAAGCCCAGTGTATTAAATTTTCATAAATATCTTCACACTCAAGATTTGAGTTTAGACTTGACAAAAATTCTATAGTAGAAAGTCTTACGATGTTATTGTCAAGCTGGAAGGACATATGAGATCATCTTACAAAGCAGAAAGATGCGACATATGAGAGGTTAAATGATTGATCCCAGGTCACACAGCTGGGATCACGGCTTTCCGGTCCCTGCTCCCCTCCACAGGTTTACGTCAGGGGGGATACTCGAGAGCAGTTTACTTTTTCCTTCCCAAGGCTTCGGTGCTGACACTCTTTTGCACATTGCACTAGGTGCAAGCCCAGAAATTCTGCCAGGAGCAAAACAACACTCCTTAAACACTCTGTGACTTTCAGAACTGTATAAAATAAAAGGTTGAAGTTAATGGTTGCCAGCTTGGAGGGAGTAGTTCCTCTTCGGAGCCAAATATATGTGGAGAACAGATGAGACTGTGGGAGTGAATTGGCAAAAGGGAAAGAGAAATGAATCTATTCTTTTTTTTGAAAATGAAAGTATAATAAATATCTGGATAATTTAGTTGTTTGTTATTCATTTAGAGATTCTTCCCATTTGAAAAATGAAAAATCTGTATCTTTCATGTGTGTATTCTTAAACAGTAATTTTCAATTATTTTTCTAACTATCATGAAATAATCTTTTTTTCTGGAAGTAAAGAGATTATTTTAATGACCTGGATATATGGAACTGTGTTCACTTTCTTAAAAGATCATTATTTCTCATACTGAAATTTCTATCTTTAAGCAGTGACTCATGTTGTCATAATGGGTTTCCACAATTTTGAGAACTAAAAGCAAATATACCTCAGAGATAATGATTATTTAAATTTTTGGTTCTTAGAGATAAAACTGTCTTTGACATAAGGAGTATGGATGGATATAGTAGCCAAGAATTCTATCATTTTATTTCACACTCATTTTGTTTTTGAAAAGTCTCTTATCGTGTTCGAGATCCCACATACCACAGTGATCTTAAAGACGTTTGTTAGCAGACTTCTCTGGAATTTCACTCTCATGCTGTCCTTAAAGGATATTTTGTGGAACTGTGCTCAAGAGAAATGCTATTCTAATGACACCTTCCTAATATTTCCATTCATAAATCTATTCTGTGCCTAATGGTATAGTGTAGTGGTCCTTGGTAGGGCACATCATGGATGCCTTTCCAGTTTAGACTTTTTATGTATTTTCTAATTTAAGACTATTCTTAATTTATTTGAACTTGAGTTTGAAAATGTGTCTAGCGGGGGCGCCTGGGTGGCTCAGTCGGTTGAGCCTCCGACTTCGGCTCAGGTCACGATCTCACGGTCCGTGAGTTCGAGCCCCGCGTCGGGCTCTGGGCTGATGGCTCAGAGCCTGGAGCCTGCTTCCGATTCTGTGTCTCACTCTCTCTCTGCCCCTCCCTCGTTCATGCTCTGTCTCTCTCTGTCTCAAAAATAAATAAACGTTAAAAAAAAATTTATAAAAAAAAAATTAAAGAACTGAAGTCTCATTAAAAAAAAAAAAAGAAAATGTGTCTAGCACATCAGTCTTTTTCAAGCAAGGGAAATTTGATTATCTTTTACTAAGTTGAGTTTTGTTGTTTCCTAAACAATTACTGTAGGTAAAATACTTGGTATGAGTTTGAAAGCTCCTAAAGTTACTTCTTCATTTGTTTCAAGTTTTTATTTATGTATTTATCCACTTAACTAATCTCTGTATCCAATGTGGGGCTCGAGCTTATGACCCCAAGATCAAGAGTTGCATGCTTTTCTGAACCAGCCAGGTGGCCCTGGTTACTTCCTTAAATCTGTTTGTGTCTCTCTTTCTCTCTCTCTCATTTTTAGACACAATAAACAAAAGGAAGGTGGCAATTCTTACTCAAGGGATATCCCAGTGTAGTTCAGTGGCCATTTTATTATTTTTTAAACGGAAGGACATGATTTGCATGGAAACACATGAAAAGCCTAGTCATGTCTGAATGATGTCTGGCATTAGTTAATCATGGAGAATATCTAGGTGTTATTGCTGAGAACCTGTTTTTATATCATCACACAGATAATGTTGACCCTACAAGACCACATGGAATAGAGTTATTCCGTTTATGTAGTCTAAAGTGATACTCTGTTTTTTAAAGAAAAAAAAAAGTATCGGCCTCAGCAGGATCAAGCTCAAACCCTGTATAACTTTTTAAAGGATTTTACTAAAAGCCACAGGTTTGGTAGGTGCAAATCTTCATTCTAAAATTTTTTTTTTTATGTTTATTCATTTTTGAAAGAATGTCTCTCATTTTGAAACAATGTCTCTCTAGAGACAGAGCACAAGCAGGGGTGGGGCAGAGAGACAGGGGACACAGAATCTGAAGCAGGCCCCAGGCTCCGAGCTGTCAGCACAGAGCCCAAAGCGGGGCTCCAACTCACAAACCGCGAGATCGTGACCTGAGCCGAAGTCGGATGCTCAACCGACTGAGCCACCCAGGCGCCCCTGGAAGTCTTCATTCTAAAAGTCTAGTTTTTAAATATTTTAATTTTTTAAGTAAATCTCCACCCAACGTGGGGCTCAAACTCACAATCCTGTGATCAAGAGTTACATGCTCCACCAATGGAGCCATCCAGGCACCCCCATACTAAAAGTTTTATAGTTCCAGTCAAATCAGTGATGTTGAGACTGTATGTCACACACAGAACTACTGAAAACATAATTGTGTAGGGCCTTGCGTTATTACTTGACATTTCTCCCCACTCTGGGTACTCCAAGATTTTAAGTTTTTATGCTCCCATAGGATAGACTGTTTGTGAAGGGAATTTTTAAATTCAAGCTCACTGTCACTAGAGACATCATACAGTTACAGGGAGAGTGATACAATGTTTTCGTGACTGTCAGATTGTGTTTAAATGTAATTCCAGTGTGCAGAACCGCTTGGATATATTAACTGAAACTTTTACTGTGTAGTAAGTACAAGGTCAAATCACATACAGTACCATTTTTCTTTTTCATTTAGATGTAGGCAATAATTCAGTTGGGGGAGATTGGCTTTTTTTCTGGTTCTAAATCTAATGTCTACAGTGATTTGGAAAATGTTCTATGCCTACTCTCAAATATGTTTTTATAGCTGGAGAGAATAGAAACAGCTATTAATTTTGTCAGCTAAGCTTCAGCCCTTTTCACCTATTGCCCAGTTAAGGAATCAACATGCTGAGAGCATTTTTATCCACATCGAACTCCATCTCATGGCATTGGCTTGAGATTCCCTAATGAGATTTTGTTATATTTCCCAAACTAAAGTCAATGGAGGCCAATTTTTCCATCAGGTGACACTTGTAGCTCTTTTAAAAGGCTGTAAAGTCAGGCTCTTCTCATAGGTCAGATTTTCCTAAGACTTCTAGCTCTTCCTAAGCCTCATTTTGGAAATCTTCAACAAATATTTCCAGCAAAATTTGGAGTCCCTAAGACAGCATTATGTCACCAGTTTCTTGGGTTAGAATTATCTTCTGTTCTTTACCTTTGGGCTGTCTACTTTTATCTCCATTAACCTTTTGGCTTGAGTATAAACATTTATTGAAGGCTACCTCCTTTGTCGGTCCAGTAACTCCAAAGGTTAGTGAGAAGTGGATGCTAGTTTGACCTCTTTTATCCACATTAGATGATTCTAATTATTCCTAAGAAATGACACTTTTGACCCATTTTGTCCTTGTCAAGTTTGTCTTGTGGTAGGCTGTCGAAGCATGAAACTCTGGGTTCAAACAGTGTCCACGAGTGCACATTTTTCTAACTTGCAATGTGGAGCCTCAAATTTCCTTTTCTTTTTAAAACGTGCCAGTTTAAATGAAACTCAGGGCTCCTGTTATGCACCTTGAATTGATTTATTACTGAAAGAGACTGCCTAGATTTAAAACGCAAACTTTAACCTGTAAAAACCCATGGGTTATTGAATACGGGGGAAAAAAATGAAAAAAAAGCTTTGCATAAGTGAGGATAAGCTAGGTTTTGCTGAGGTTGCAAGCAACTCTCATATCACAATGGCTTTTTACGTAAAAAAAAAAAAGTTCCTTTCCTTATCACACTACATGGCCATTGTGATTGCCAAGGCTTCCTCCTCACGTGCTCCCACGATCACTGCCGCAAAGCAAGGCATGGCGATGAGTCCATTGGCTCTTACAGCTTTTGTGTGGAAGTGACATGAGCCATCTCTTGTTCAATTTCATTGGTCACATGAAGTCACATGGCCATACCTGACTTTAAAAGAGATCTGGAAAGTGGAGAGTTGGAAACAATTTATCAATAGCACTAATGACTACCGCTGTGTTTAAAGAGTTTTTCTCTTGATTTTTATGCTAATAACTGTAGGCATTACCAGCACCTGAGAAAAACAAAGATTCAGTAAATGCTTTTTGTACATTTTTAGTTTATTTCTTCATGTAGCTATTTAGCAGAAGTGTTACATGCATTTACAGTGTACTAAACACTGTGCTGGTTGATTTAGACAACTGTCCTTGAGATAGAAACCATTGTCCCCATTTTACACATGTGTAATCTGCAATTCACGACATTCAGGTTTAAGTGATTTCCCAGTCGTGGAGCCTGCCCATAGCACATAGTAGGATTCAAACCTAGGTCATCCGACTCCAAGAAAAGTAATGTCCTTTCTGTTCTGCCTCGACTATAAGGTCAACAGTAAATCATGAAATGTTTTAAATACTTAATTGTAGAAGTGGAAATTATTACAGTCACCACTATGTATTTTCTTGTACTTTAAAACAAGAACATTTAGTATATCTAATAATTGTGGAATGACAACATAGGTTTAATGTTATTCTAAGAAGCTGTTTTATACCTTTTGAGTACATTTCATAAGGAGCTTAAAGTGTTTCTTTAAACTGTAAGTCAGTAAATATGAATCCCTTTTGTGTTAGTTTTCTATTGCTGCTGAAACAAATTACCACAAATTTAGTGGCTTACAACAACACAAATTTATTATCAGTTCTGTAGGTGAGAGGTCCAATATGGATCCCATTAGACTGAAATCAAGGTGGAATGCATTCCATTCTGGAGGTTCTAGTGGAGAATACCTTTCCCACTATTCAAGCTGGTGGCAGAATTCAGTTCCTTGAGGTTGCAAAACTGAGGTCCCTGTTTCCTGCTTCCTGAAACAGAGTCATCCCAGTTTCTGGACACCACTGTGCTCCTTAGTTTATAAACTCAGTATGCCATCCTCAAAGGCAGCAAAGGCAGGTGGAATCCTTTTCATATCGAGTTCCTTTGATCTACTGTGTTGCCTCTCCTGTCTTCAGGAACTCAGGTGTTCAGACTGGGCCTGTCCAGATAATCTAGGATATTTCCACCATTTCACAGTCCTACACCTTCATCACTTCTTTAAAACCCTTTGCCCAAGTAAGGTAACATATTGACAGGTTCCAGAGAATTAGGGCATGGGACTACGTTTATATCCACTCTCTTTCCCAACATATTGTGCCGACTGTGTGCTCTGTAGGATACTAATAAACATCTTGGTCTTGCGGTCTTCATTTGTGAAATTAGGGAATGAAACTCACTGAACTTTGAAGTTGCTTTCAGTTCTTAACATTCTAGACTTGTATGAGTCCTTATGGTAGAGACCTGGGAAAGTGAACCTAATGATCAGTGTGGATATTATTGTTATTTTCTATTCATGGATTTTGCCGGAGTGTAGATTTCATATAATCCTGGCTAACTCCTTCCTTCTCACACTTGGTAATCTTCTTTGAAGTCAGTCAATCTCTACGAAAGTTGACTTCTTCAGAAAGAAATTGACTTACCTCCTCAAAACTGTAATAACTGGTCCCTTGAGATTTTTTATCTGCTTATTATTTATTTCACAGCTTTGGTAGAGCTTTCAGCAAGTTTTAGCTACATTTTTGCTTTGGCTTTATTGATTTAGAGTAAAAGAAATTGTTTTTCCTTCAATTCAGTTTCTTAATAAGTCCGATTCTATCTATGCCCAGGTTTCCAAAGTTTTAAAAGGTATGATGCCTAATGTACTATTAAGGAAAGATATTAATTAACTAGTTTTATTTGCACCATGAGATTAATTCCTTTGAGTCTTCATTTGCTTATATACTAAATGGAAAAAGTTAATACCTAAGCCCTCGAGTTTAAAAATCAAAAAAGATAATTGAACGGAAGTACAGTGTCCAACATTTAGTGTTCAATAGATGTAAATGACTAATATTGTTGTAACAGTAGTAGTGGGGGGGGGGGATAAATCATCCCAGTTTGCCAAGGAATTTCTCGTTTAAAGGCTGAAAATCCAGCATCCTGGGGAACCCTTCAGTCTCAGAAAAACCCAAATGGTTGGTCACCCCAGGAGTCTAGCTGGAGACAGCTAGAAATAGATACGATGTTTTCCTTTTACCAGCCATTTGACCTAAAAGAAGTCATTAATCTTTGAGTTGCAGGTTTTTCTTTTTTATCTGAGAATGGATATGAAGACTAAATAAAGTTAAGTGTCTAACAGAAAACCCGCACAAGTAGCGTAAGTAATAGTACCCTTATTCTTCCTGGTTAAACAACCTTTACTGGCTTCCTTTGCTTAGAAATTTAAGCATAAAAGGTTTTGCCTGATATAAAAAAAAACATCTTTCAAAATAGCTTCTAACCTGCCCTTCCAGACACATTGCTGTTATTCCTCTCCCACCTGTCAGTAATGAAAATATTGATGATGATGGTGACGATGATGATAGCTAATACTTATCTAGTACTTTCTACGAATCAAGAATGGCTGTAAAGACTTTGTAAGAACTCAAAAGCAAAGTGTCCCAGAACTGCTCACCATTGCCTGTACTCACGACTCATATACTGCTCAGACTTTGTCCATGGCATACCACCAATTGCAAATTTTCCCCATTTATCCTTTAAGAGCCTGTCTAAATGTCACCTCCGCTATGATATCTTCCCAGAATCCACAAGACAGAACTTTCTTTCTTGCCCTGCATTAATCCCAAAACAATTTACACATGACTTTTTGCTCTTATCATGCGACTGTTTGCATTATATTCAACTTTTTTCTTAGGTATCTGTATCTTTCACCAAAAAGAAAGATGCCTTAATATTGCTAGCACCAAAAAACACAGGACCAGGATAGAGGTGGTTTGTATATTCATAAGATGAATGGAAGATTATAGTATCAGCAAATCAACTGATTTACTTTACACTAAAATATTCCCTAAAGAATTTAAATGATCAATATCTAGTTTTCATATATCTGTGGAAAATTGTGAAAGCTGATTTACTGTGTAGAAATCCATGTGGCTTTAAGAACTGTGGAGTGTAAAGATTAAATAAAAAGTATGACTTTCCCATAAAATAAGAATACAGTAGAAATGGGGGAGGTGCCTGTTGTTGAAATCTGTTATTTAAAACCAGAAAAGAACAAGTGTTACAAATAAGATCGCGAAATCTCCTACATAATAACTGTCTACCGAAATGGTGGACTCTCTCTTGTGACTCGTTCTGCTTTTTGCCTGGAGACCTGCTGAGCCTGATCTGTGGGTTTACCTGTTTCTCTGGTAGTAAAGGGAGCTGACATATGCATAATTAAGACCTAATATTAATTGGATATGGGTCATTATCATTTCAGATTGAAGAAGCTTACTTGCCCTCAATTGTGTTTTCAAATGGAAGTAAATAAAAATGGTCACTCAGACTGATAACCGTAAAGATAACTTGCTAACATCTTTGCCTGTATTGTTAAAAAAAAATAGTATAAAATTGCTTCTTTTCTACAGGCCTTTAGACTGTATTCTTCTTTCCTGTATTCTTCTTTCCTACAGACTATATTTTCAGGGATAATTTCTATAGTTTGTTACTAGAGAAGTTTCTCGGAATGTGTAGAGCACCAGATAAACGTTTTTAATGGTTGTACTTACCAAATATTAAGATGTATAGTTGAAAAGTGAACAATTACGATGTGTGGTTGAAAAGCGAACAATTTAAAATTGAATCAAAGAACGAATACGAAAAATCAGTATGCTAGCATTTCTTACAATTGATCTGGCTTACCATCTCTTAAATTTGAAATATTTTTTTCAGACTTTTAAAAAAATTTATCCATGATGGTTGTTTTTTTTTTCATTAAACAGTATATTTTACGGTAGTTTTACCTCTTATAATTGATACTTTAAAGAATGGGTTGACATTCATCTTACGCCTAGTCGTCAATATGGGTTTGCAGCTAACAACAGATCTGTGTGTCTCAGGCGCAATCATTGTTGTTATTTAGTGGGGGAAATGGGTTTTCCAGATTCCTGAGGGATTTGAAATGACCAGATTACACGGAACTCCACAAGTGAATATTTATTAATGCCAATTTGGGAAATTTGCAGCAAAGTCCCAGAATGAGCCACGATCTCTGTGGCAGGATCATATCTAGGTGAAGATTCAGTTCAAACATTACCTTGAGACCCTTGCATTGTACTCTGGGTTTTGTGATATTTGATATACAGACATGGTCTGGTGGATGATAAAAGTCTGACTGCTAGTTCACTGTGACTCATCGGGAAACAACAGTCTTGCTAAGGCTCACTTGTTTCCTCCTCAGTTCATTTCCTGCCATGTTTAATGTAATTAAAGGCAAATAATTCGCGTTCCAAACAGCCTAAATTGATAAACCTTTTGAGCCTTATGTTGAAAATGTACAACCGGAAACATTTTGTTCAAACTAGGGCGAGTGTCTCCCTGTCTCTGTGCTTCCCAGAGCGAGGTATGTCATGCTTTAGTTGCTCTGCATCTGAATTTATTCACGATTCCTCTTTTATACTCTTTCTGGAGACAATGTATGGTGAATCATTAGCATTATTATTATTTCAGTTACAGTCAGACTGCATATCCACACTTAGCAAAGGAGGTTAGGTAGATTTCATTATTCATTTGAAATAAATTCCGACTCTAATAAAAATGTTGCTCAGGGTAGAGCTTTGAAATGGATCCTGATTCTTTAAATTCTTTCCTGTCTGTTTCAGGAAATAGTGAGATCCTGTTGATAGTAAAGTACAATGTGTCTAAAGTTCACTTCTAAACACTCTGCTCTTTGCAATGAAAGTCA